>NW_017306492.1:1208083-1241519 GCF_000935625.1 Nanorana parkeri
AAAAAAGTACCATAAATGTAAAAAAAAACAAAAAAGTTTCCCTACGTTATGTTATAAAACATTTATTCTTACCCATATTTTTAGTAAAACATAAAAGTCAGGGTCACGTCGGGTAAATAGACACCAAACATGTCAAGCCTTAAAATTGTGTGCGCCCGCAAAAAACGCCCGTAGGCGACGATTAAAACGCTTTTTCTGTTCATCAATTTAGTGTTATCAGTGATTAAAGGAGAACTATGGGGTTAGGGCTTTTCCCCATAGTTTTCCTTAGGGTAACGGCAGGACACAAACTAGCGTCCTCCCGTCACCCTAAGCTCAGTATACCGCGAGCTGCAGCTCGCGGTATACTGAGACGCCGCAGCTGAAGCGGATCCCGACAATTATGTCTGGATCCGCCCAGCTGCGTGAGTGACAGCTGGCTCTGCCTATCTAGAGGCAGAGCCAGCTGTACCTGCCCCCTCCCCCATCCGTTCCGCCAGTCAGCGCTGGAGGATCAGAGCGGGGAGGGGGGAATCCAGCCCCTCCCCTTTCACGCCTCTGTGCCGTGACAGGATCGAGAAGTGAGAGAGTGACGCTATGTGTCTAATTGTCAGTCTCATTGTCACAGGTCGGCTAGAACTATGAGGATGAGTGAAAAGCACTCACCTCATAGTTCTTCTTTAGGCTGGGTTCCCACCTAGGCGTTCAAAATATGCGTGTATGACGTGCGTTTTGCGGTGCATGTTTTAACCGCGATTTGTGGCCCACAAAACGCGCGTCAAACGCGCGTTTACGAGGGCTATCCAGCTGTATCCTAATGGATACGCGCGGAAATACGCCCCAAAGAAGCTCCTGTACTTCTTTGGGCATAGGGCGTTTTTCAGCATGTTCGAACACGCTGAAATACGCCCAAGTGAGAACCATGCCCATAGGAAATAATGGGATTTCACTTGCAGGGCGTTTTACAGCACGTCGATCAGCGCTGTAAAACGGCCAGGTGTGAACCGGCCTTAATGGCTCTAAAATTATTGCTCTCACTTCGTTTGCGGCGATATGCAACATGAGCGGCACGTAGGCGCACCTGACGCATATATGCGTGTGTATGTGGGGGGCGCGGACTTAAAAAAAATGTTTAAAAACATAAATGTTATGCTTCTTTATTTTTTTTAATCAATCTTTCATTTTTGTATTTTTTTAATACTTTTTTTTTTTTACACACACACAACTTTATTGCTATTACATGGGGGGCTAAGAAGCCCCCTATGGGATAGCAAATTTACATGACAGGTCCTCTTATATTCTGGTTCTAAAACCAGATAGGCAATGTAAGTCCAAGACCAGGAGCTGAGGGTCAGCTCCGTCTCCATGTGGGGTGGGGGGTGTGATCGAGCGCGTTCCCACCACAAAAATCATGCTGCAGATATGTGGCACCAGAGAAGAAAGTCCACCTCTTTGACACTGCATATATGTGTTACCTTGGCAAGAAGGTGTTAAAATGGGTACAAAAAATATGCCATTCTTTGCCTGCAACTTTGAGGAGCCTATTCAGAATCGCTGACCCTAGGAGATCCTATGTAGTAACCCCCATCCTCCCCCCATGCTAACCGGTGTATCTTCTGATACTTCAGGTGCGGCAGAAACATTCAGAGGGATCGGGATGGCATCTCTAGTAATTCTTCTGCTCTTTGCTTTGATCCAGTGGGTTGGACTGCCTCAAAAGAAAGAAGGTATGTATTGTGTTATTAAACTTGTATTGTATACATATGTATTGTATAAATATAATGTATTTTTAAACAAAATGTAGCATACATAGAATGCATTTAAACAGGTAGGGTAAAATAAAGTAATGGGGTAATAAACCCTATTTTACTACATATATAACTTCTCTGAAGGGTTAACCATGTTAATTCAGCATTTGGGTGAGTGAATTGTTTTTGCTTTACAGCCAGCATATAAGAAAAGTTATTTATTTTATAGGTATTTATACTGGCCGGGTCTTCATTTAGACAAAGGGCTCCCTTCATTAAAAGAGGTTGAATCCAGGCACATTTCCTTGTGGAATTGGCTCTGCACATTTGTGTGTGATGATGATGATGAGTTAGTGGGTCTTCTTCTGGAACCAATAAAGAATCAGTGATGGTGAATAAACATGTGCCATATCGAAGACCCCAAACATGCTATTGAAGAAATGGAAATGTAGATATCCGGTGAAGATACCCAATGCAGCAAATGCAGATGGCTAATGTTCTTTGTAAATGTGACAGCAGTAAATGACTGGAAAACAAATCATTCACCACTTAAATAACATGGCCCAAAGCCTTTTATCTTCATAGTTATTAGATTACATTATGTCAATATTTGCAGAGGCAAGTTAATTTAGCAGTCTATTGACCACTCCTTCTGTACGGTACATGCCCTGGACTAAAATAGAGCTATGTTAAAAAAGCACTGCTGTCTGTAAATTGACTTTGTGTTTTCCCAATCAGGGCACAACAGGAAGTTCACTTTAATCCAGAGCCCCTATAGCTGCTCGCACTTGCATTCCCTGTACTCTCCCGCTACGCTTTTTGTCTGGGGGCAAAAAAATTAATACCTGTAGTTCAGGGGCTGGGACGATATATTTATATTTTTTTCATGGGGGTGGTTTAGTCTTGGGCACCCACAGGGGAGAACATTGAGCGTGTCATGCCAAATTATGGGTGTTACTCAGTAAGTTATGGCACAGTCCTTGTACCCACAAAATATGCCCAAAGACCTGAGTTTTTCTGCACTTGACCATCACAGGTCTCCACAAGGGCACATAGAACAATGGTTTTCTTTATACCCAGTTCACACCACAATGGAGGTAGGGGTGCAGGCAGGTAAATAAAAATGCAGCATGTCTGCATTTCTTCACACCAGAACTCCCCTGAAGATTTCCATCTGCCTCCACAATGCAGCTCTGTTGTGGTTTGAAATGAACGAAATGTCATATTAAAAAAAGAACAAAAAGGGTAAACAGTGGTTTGTGTTGTAAAAATATGCCCCCCCCCCCCCCCTCTTAACCACGCCCCTGTTTTTGGGTATGTGGAGCTTGTGGCTCTGTCCTTCCTCCACCATTACAAGGCTGGCAATCTCCTGCTCAGACACCCGGCCCTGCTACACAAAGGTGGGGGGAAAGAATATTCAGCCTGATGTAACCTTCTAGTGGGATTGACTTTCTGATTCTCCTTGTTCCCACGGGTGAATAGAGAAATGGGGGCTTGAGGGGAAGGTAACTATAAGCAGCTACAGGGGCCGGCATTAAAGCAAACCATGGGTGAAGCACAAAACAATTCTAGTCACTTTACAGTCGAGTCAGCAGGCTAGTGGCTATGTTTTGGCCATTTATAATTTATTAATGTGTATGTTAAACTAGTTGTGGATTAAGAGAAGGGTTCAAATTACTGTTGGGTTTTTCATGCTATCTGGGATAAATGTGTCCTCTCTTCCTGTCTTGCTGACAACAGGTTTACCAGAAGTAACAGCCAGTGAGCTGCTGTTGGAGAGTTCCCTTCACTTCCTGTCAGCAGGACAGGAAGTAAGAGGAAGTCTCTGTAATGGAGCCCTGAATAGCAGTAAAAACTGACCACAAGTGTTATTTTTACTTTTACATTTGATAATCCAGAGCTCATGACAATCCATTCCCTGTTATGTAATAAAAAGTTATTTTACCATAAGCAATATTACTAAAGGTAGCCAGTCCTCATAAAAAACTGCATATTTTCAGAATAGCAGAAAGAAAAGGCATTTTTATGAAATGGATTCAGAAAAGACTTACTGCCATCTACTGGTGACTTAAAAAAAACAGTTTGTTGGCTTTCCGATGTAGGTTTGCCTCAATATTTATCCCTATAATAGAATGGTAGTATAACACCACACACTTGTTCCATATTTAAAGTGAAATTCCATATTTCCGAAGCTTACTTTCTAAGTGTTTATATATTCAGATTACACAAGAAACATAAAGAACTGTTTTGTAACTTATATTTTTTGTAAATGTGTGTAGTATACTAGGTGACTATGCTCACTCCTCCACTATATTTATGGAGTGAGCTATGGTTGGCACCCATGCTAGACTTCAAACATATCTGCCTATATCATCTACTTTATATTGAAGGCAAATGCGTTAGTGGTTACAGAAGAAAGATACAATTGATATTTCTTTACGTTCAGTAATCCATACCAGCCAAACATGTTCATATGATTAGTTGCTTTAGATTACTGCAGATTTCACATCATAATGGCTCCTTGCATTGCCTGATTACATAAACCTCTTAATAGTTACCAGAACCAGAGCTAAGCTTTTATAGACTATTTCCATTGCATCAGAAAATGTAACACTTTATAAAGATCAATAGGCCAGGGTCCTACCTGCAGCAATGTTATGTCAGCTGGAGGTTCTACTAAATATTACTGCAAAGGTCAATTTGTCACATCCAGCTTTGAGTATTTGCTGCTATGTATTACCTCAAATCATTGCTTTTTAATGTAAATCATCTTGGGCAAATCAGGAAAGTTCACTGTCCTGTCAATGTTTTGTTTCTCATAACACTAAAAGTAAAATTCTAAGTGTTTTGGAATCTAGAGATTCTGACCAAGTGCATACCACATGCATATGATCATGCACTTGTGTATTCACCTATATATCTTCATATGGTGTGTAAAATGTTTTTTGTCTCTCTTTATACAGTGCTTAAATCTGTGCCATTTATACTGACGACATTGTTTTACTGCAGATGCATCAATGCTGGCAGAAAGAATCCCTGTTCCCTCCAGCCCAGTTCCCATAGCAACTATCGACCTGATGCCACAGCACTCAGAGAACATTATGCCTACTATTCAGGTCAAACTGCCACCTAAGAAGACAAAACATCAGGAAGAGCAGGAAGATGTTAACAGACCAGCCTGGGGAATAAGTTCCTCGCCATGGGTCACTCTTGCTTATGCCTTTTATCAGATAAAGGAAATGGTGTCTCTTTCCAAAACCAACCGGGTCTCGGAAAACCAGCCACTCCAGGTAATGACTACATAACCAAGTGTAAAGCCTCAGGTGGTTCAATAAAAGTAGCTATTCAAAAAAACATTCATGAAACCCATTTCTCACGCACACAGGACTAAGTGGAGATTTCAATTTTTCGTTTCATTTAAATCTATGTCTTCACAGAAACATACATCCTCTGTAACATGGCTGTAACAGAGCAGTATATGCAGAAAGGCCACAGAAGATAGTTCAGAGTATTATATAATATAAAGTACCTGAATTTACTGATTGTGGTATTTTATTACGTCAGATAGAGGTGGGCTAAGGCTTTATCTGTTTAATACAAAATCTTTGAGGAGGACACAACAAAAGACATGATGACTACCTATGGCAATAGTCATGCAGCACTGTTGCCAACTCTATAGAGACCACTGGAGATTTAGACCTGTTTCCTATTGATTCATAAATAACAGTTAATGATCTAAAAGAGCCTTGTTTTCTATAAAGGGTTCATATAATACCATGGTAAAATGGTCATCTAGAGCAATTTATTATAAAAGAAAAATATCTGCCTCACCACCTTCATGTCTATTTCCATTTTAATGACAGCAATAAAGTTTATTTAAAAAAATGACATTGTTATAATCATAATAATGATGATAAACAAAAAAAACCCATGCAAATACTCATGGGATGGTCAGTGCATCACAGAGTTCTAAAACCGGATGTTGGGGAAGAGTTGCACCTGGTTGAAAGAGTGGGGCAAAAGAGAGGTGCTGATGTCCCCATCGGTGCAGACTCCGAGCTGTAGTAACACAATTGCTGCCACATTATTATGATGCTGTCCCTACCTCCCATAGGATGTGTTACCATAATTGGGTTTGCAGTTTAGGGTCTGCATACCAACAATGGCTAACATGCCATTAGAAGTCAGAATGTACAAGTTAAGCCACATTTATTAGTGGTAAGGATTGTTACAGATAAGGAAAATACATTCACTTTTACTTAAAAATTGCCAATGAAATATTCACAGTATATGAAATCTTATTTGTGTTCTTTTTATAATGTGTTACATTTGGATTCATGTGTAGTGATGTGCATTAAGTATTTTTTCCATTGCTGCTTGTGGGATGACAGTTAGGAAACAAGAACTAAAGGTAAGGTAATGCTGGCCTTGTATGACTACTTCATTGAGTTCATCCTTTATAAGTCAAAATCTGGGACTGAGACTGTCACTGTAATGTTTGTGTGATAGTCCATGTGTAGCAAACGTATATGGTGCATCTAATACCAAGATGATCCACAGTGCAGTTGCCATTTTATGTTTATTAATACCTGTTCATATTGATGGCATGGGTTCAAATAATGAATTTGAAAATCATTTCAAGCCTCTAAATAAGTATCACACACTGCTGGCTGATGGATTGCTGCCCCCACCAGTTTAATGGCTGTTTAGTCAGCCCCGAGCTTTTATTGTTTCTTGTTAATGGCTACACAGCAATGTAATGAGAGCTCCTTGCAGTATTATCACATTTCTGTCAGCAGTTTCTGTGGAGGCTGTTTGTGGTGTCTTTCTGTAGTACTGATGCAGGTTCAGTCCACCCCAAAAAATATTTTGGCTTTGCATAGTCGCTGAAAGCCGAATAGCCCCTGACTTCTTACATCTGAAGTGGTGGAGTCTCAGGCTTCATGCTGCAGTAAGAAGGGTCTCACTATTTCTGGGTGCGTTCCTTCCTAACCCACCATCATCTTTCCACAAGAGAAATGAGTTTTAGGAGGATCCGTCCTTTTACTAAGTTCCTGAAGAAGACACTGGGGTATCATATCAAAAGATAAAGAGATATTCGTATTATTTCCCGGAAGTATATTCATTACAAGCATGCAACTTTGAATTTATTTTATGATGTCATTTTTGTGAAACATTTTCATGGATCACTTTTATGTCTGACTTCTTGCATGCAAGTTGCATGTTCAGATGGCATATCCTGTTTTCAGGACATAGCGGAAAAATATTTAGATTTAACGCTTTACTTTCCACCTGTCTCAGGAAAATGAAAATGGTTCATTAAGATCACCACAGTCAGTGGTGGGTGAAGCTCCTAGTGCTGAATCAACTGCCGATACCACTGATAGCCAGAAGCATAGTGGACCAGGAAATACTGGCCATGTCCAGTCAGCTGACAATGGCTTCGTCGAGGACAATTCTTCAGGAGACAGCCCATCCACTCCTCACATAGATGTGGGACATTAATATGGTTACTCTGTTCATATTGAGAAGTATGTTGGTTATACACTGAAAACATCAGCAAAGGACAAAAAAAAACCTCACACAAATATTTAATAGAATAAATAGCAAGAAAAAGCATAAACGGTATATCTAGATGTTGGCATCTACAAAGGTGGTGCACTTCCCATGGTCCTAGCACTGTGAACCACATTTTATTTATATATGTATTTATAATCTGCAGAATGCATTGGATATTAAAGTTTACAGATTGAAACAGCCAGAATTTGCTTTCTAAATTAAATATAAAAATGCTAGGTATATATATCTATATACATCTCAGTACAGGCACTGTCGGCACTATTACACTTTGGATACTTGGCTGGTTTTGATATTTGTCAACTAGTTACTACAAGCGTTCAAGTTTACATAAGAGATATATAAAAAAAATAGGAACATGTGATCTAGTGAACACATTCACTTAGCAAAGTTATAGAAATGTCTGCTTTAGTACATCTGCCCCATAGTTACCAGTTTCTTTGTTAATTACCATTTAAGCTTTTGGTAACATTTGTTTCAAATTAAAACTAGTGATGCACCGATATGAAATTTGTTAAAATTACTTTTTAATTATTTTATTTCTTTTTTACTTTACGGTTAGGGGTTTTGGTTATGGAAAAAGAGATTTAGAACACAATAGTCCTAAATCTTTTTCTGCAGCCCCTGTTATGAATGAACACAAAGCCTCTATAGTGAGCTGCTCCTGTCCATTCATAAACTGTGGAGATAGTATATAAGTTACTATGGCCTACTATGCATTTTAGGCTGTTTTTTTTTCCATCAGCATTTTGACCATTTTCAGGTGCAAAGTTTTGGCAGATGACATTTCGGTGCATCCCTAATAAAAACAGATTTTTTTTTTTTTTTTTAAATGTTTCATGATTATTTTATTTATAAAAGAGTTCCAGCACCAGTCCAAACACTTTTCCCCCCGGTGCAGGTTGCAGAGAGGGACGGCTGCTATCTGTAAGCAGCAGTCTCTCTGCAGAAGTCCGTGATGCTCCCTGCTGATTGCAAAATTGTAGCTCTGACTTGGCAGGGGTGTTTTGGAACACTGTAGAGAGACAGCTGCTTCTGCACAGATAGCAGGGTCTTTTTCTCCAACCTGCTGTCTGGGGCAGGGGAGTTTAGACTGGTGCTGAGACTCTATTATAAATAAAAGAGAGACAGATGAAGAAATCAGTTTTTTTTTGTGCAGCCTCATGAAATAGATATTTGTTGCCGAACTGGCTTTTAACTCTGTATATTGGTGTGTATTCATACCTAGAACTTGGCGCTACCAACCTATAGATCACTGAATCTAAATGTGTTTATTGATGTGTGCTATAATACACTGTTGTGGGTTTTTATAAACAAAGTGTTGTTGCAATACACAGATTAGAAGTGAAAAAAGTGTAAATATTGGAACCCTTGATTTCATTTTGGTAATGTTTAATGCTACTTTAAACAATATCTTGAAGAGGCAAGTTTTCCTTTTTTAGATAAAACATCTAATAGACTTCACTGTAAAAGCTGCACTTTATTTATAAATATAACATTTTCGTGGGTATGTATATACAGTCAGTCTATACCCGCGCGCAATCACAGAATTTAAACAACTAAAGTATGTATAATATGTTGGCCATATAACAACATATAAATTTCATATATTTCTGCCATTTGTATGAAACAAAAAATGGTTTGGATACAAAAGCTCTAAGTGGAAAACCTGAAGTCACATAAACTTGGGGTATCCTTTATGTTAAAAAGTTAATTTTTTAACTAGTTAATAAATGGCTAGATATGTTTTTAATTGATTTCTGCTTCTGAACTCTCAAGTTGAATGTGGCCAATAATGGATGTTTTCCACTTATATGAAAAAGGGATTATTATATATATATATATATATATATATATTACATCAGAGGCTGTCGTTTTGTTTATATTCACAGCACATAATATTTAATCATTTGGTCAAGCTCCATTGCCATGCATAGAATATTAGCTTTTATTGGTTATCATAGATACATGGGAAATGTATCTATGATATGAACAATTGTTGAAAACATGCATTCTTCAAAACATGTATTACACATGTTAAAATGTGGGGGTATATGGCATTTGGTTGGGCTATAGAGTGCAAAAAGTGCAATTCATGTAGACAGAAGGCCATATTTAGATACCCTAAAGGCAATAATTGTAATGATCTCACATAGTTTTCTAATTATTTCCTGAGTTCTTGTTTGAAATAAGACCGAATAAGCAGTAATTTGAATTAGCTATGTTAGCAGTGAGGGGGTTGTAGTCTTTAGGCTAGAAAATAGTTCTTTAGGCTTAAATATTTACGAAGCTAACTCCTAAAATATGTGTAGTCCCTTTTGATAGAAAAACAAAATCCTTTGTACTTCTTCAATTACATTTGAGGAAGCTAAATGGAAAGTATTCTAAGGTCCTCTAGTCAGCATCAATATCTCTTTAGCTCTTGAAAGTGACACTAAACGCAGGAGTTAATAGCTAATGGTACGTGAATGCATTTTTAACGTTTAACAAAAATTTATCTTATTTGTGTATCACTCAGCTGTAGATCCTCAAATCATCTCTAAATTCATGGTGACACTGTCCTTCCTTCTGGAGTGGGGGTTACATGTGCTCCCCATGGTCCCTGTGTGTGTTGTAAAGTAGCCACTGCTCCAAGCTCATTCCCGTGATGGACTACAATCTCACATTTAGTTTACCAATTTATATTTAGATTGTAGTCCATCACAGGAGTGAGCTTGGAGCGGTGTATACTTTACAACACACACAGGGACCATGGGGAGCACATGTAACCCCCACTCCAGAAGGAAGGACAGTGTCACCATGAATTTAGAGATGATTTGAGGATCTACAGCCGAGTGATACACACCATAAGATACATTTTTGTTAATAGTTAAGTTATTTGAATGCATTTCTAAGATTTAACTGCTGAGTTCAGTGTCACTTAAGGGAAACCTGATTAGCAGCAAGAACCATTTCTTGAGTTTTTTCAAGACGTAGCAGCTCTGCAAAGAGGGAAATGTCAGTAAAGACAGCAATTTCAGCATTGATGCAGCCAGTTGAGTGGCTTCCTTTTCATGTATAAGGGATGCCTAGAAGATATACAAATGTAAAATGTATATAATAGTATAATGCATTTTGTACACAAGGACAAGTGCCATAGCTGCTGTAAGTAGGTCTACAAAAGTGCCTGAGAAATGCTGATTTGTACCATGGCAGCCAGTAAGTAGTACAAATATTTTGTTTTTTGTAAGATGATCCGGTGTGACACTTTAAAAAACACAAAAAGAAACTTCATGTATTGTATAAGTGAGGGGGGTGTTCATGTCAAGTGCCGGGAAGCAGGAGCACTGTGGTGGGGCAACATTTTTAAAATGTTGAAAGACCTCAAGGATGTAAGTGCAACACTTACAGTATATCTCCAACATCTACAAAATACATTTCATGGAGTTCTTTAATGGTCAACTAAACATTGTTCAGGACCCTGTGGTCCTTTCTATACCTAAGCCTGTGGTTGCAGTAATGTTCTTAACATGTACTTGCTCAGCTGAAGGTGTCTGCATGCCACCCTCTTCCAGATATGCAGTCAGTACCCAATTTCTATAGTGCCAGGTGACCAATCATAGTTATGGGCCATAGAGGGAGCCTAAGTAATAATGAGGTGCAGGGGGTAGAGCCTGAAGTTGTTGAATATTGAAGCTGAACTGTAGGTATAAATAAAATATACATCCATCCAGCACAGTCAAGTGTAAGTATATCTTTTTACTGTAAAACTACAGTGCTTTATAGCAATCTTTTGGGTCCTGTACTGCCACTGTGCCGAGTGGCTTCCCCGCTGCTGTGAAAACACGGTAGTTCGCTGGCGTGGCACGGCGGCCATTTAGTAAACGTCTAGTATTTTTATCAGTTCATATACCAGGTGTTCACTGAATGTGTGAGGGTGTTCAACCTTTAACAACTTTTTGTTTAAGTACAAAATATTTTCAGTCCAAAAGAATATCCATTTGCACATATTAAAGTTGGATATTATGATACACAGGAAAGTATACAGAATCTGTTGACGAAAGTATTTTATTTAGCATTTTTTTTTTTAAATAACTTTGATTTTCAGTTTCTTTTTAATGTGGATCTTGTTCTTCGAGTTTCACAGAGTTCATTAGACTATGACCATGTTAAGACAACACTGTAACTGTTTTTATGCAAACCTGTCACACCAAAGAAAACCTTAGCTGTCAGTCCAGTTTAATTTATGTATTGGAACATAACACAACAGGAAGTTTCTCCAATGTGCATCATATGTTGCAAGGAAGTTTTTTTTTTTTTTGTGCTGGTTTTCTTTGTGTTTTTGTCTCGGTTTTGCAAACTGAAAGCTTTCCATTCAAAGTGTCCTTTGTGATCTGGAATGTATTAACAGTCTGCAAACTAAAGCTTTGTGGTCAGTAAGTGTCCTTTGTGATCTGGAATATATTTATTTACTGTATATATTAGTTTTGCTGTAAAGTTTGCAAAAATGATAACCTGTAAAGTGGATTTTTGACTGAATAAATCACATTCTTTATTGTGCTTGATTAGTGTTCACATTGTTCACTTCATATTCCAAAATGTATCAGAGTACAGCTGGCAGTCCTGGTATAAGGCTGTGTTCACACCTGGGCGTTTTTCAGCGCTGAAAAACGCTCAAGACGTGAAATCCAATCAATCCCTATGGGCATGGTTCCCACCTGGGCGTATTTCAGCGCGATTTGTTGCGCTGAAAAACACCCTATGTGCGAAAAAGTACTTTAGCGTCTTTTTCGTGCGTAGGAGCCGATTGCAGCGCATATCCATTGGTGTTCCCGAGTGTGGCTCGGGGTTAACAAAGCAGTAACCCCGAACCACACTCGGGAATACAGCGTACAGGTCTTACCTTGTCCACGATCCCCGCTATGTCCTCCGGCCGCTGCCATCTTCCGTCCCTTGCGAGCGTCTGCATCGCAGTGGGGCCGAACCGGCGGGAAGTTTGAAAGTTAAAAGAAACAAAAACCCAAAGGTAGAGAAAAAAATACATCATACCGCCAGGGAGGTATAAAAACGAGCGTCAAACGTGCGTTTCACTGAACTAAATAACGAGCTGAAAAGACGCGCCTATAGTAACGCCCAGGTGTGAACACAGCCTAAAGGGTTACAAATGTCCACTATTGTTCCCCTCTGTGCCTTGTTTACACATTTTAGATTGCACATCAGCCACAAACATACTTTTGTACCCTTGTTTTTAATACCATGGTTGTCAGCAGAGACTTTTGCTGAAGTTATAAAAAATTAAATCCTGCAAAGTTCAGGGAAAGGTCAAGTTACAGAAATATTGAATCAGATGAACCCGGTAATACAGCCTTTATTTTATATTCTGGCCTCCAGTTTCCTGTTACAGCATTTGGAAGTGCACCGAAATATGTCTGCCCAGGCTCAAACGGCCATTTGGCTCTGCACTGCCTTCTCTAACAAACCCGGCTGGTCACAGCCACTCTTCCTTAGCACTATATATTCTCACAGATTTAAAGTGCATCTATGGCCAAAACTTGTTTTTAGTTTTGGATAACATAAGGAAGGATTACACCCCCTGTCAGGGTTTACTGCTGTCCAGGGCTCTGTTAGAGAGACTTCCCCTTACTCACAGTTGCCTGGACAACGTTTTCCCCAGATAGGAAGTTAGGGCAACTCTCCAACAGCAACACAGAAGTAAACTTTTTGGTGAAGTAGAGGGAAGCCAGAACCTCTGTCAGCTTTTTATTGTTGGCTGTTTTCCTGTTGCATATTTCTCTCACTTCCCCTCTGGTAAAACATTCTCTAGAACAGAAATTGAGGGGAACTCTCTAGCAGAGCACTGATGGGTTGTAACCCTTCCCCCCTCAAACAATGGGCATGACTCAATGAATTGGAAGAGCAGAACATGGTGTTTGCCCCTTGCTCGCTCGGTCCACTCTCCTGGCACTCCTTAGATTTCGGACCGCAGCGTCTGATATTTCGGGATTCGAACTACAGCTCTGTGCCATTCGTATCCAATGGTGATAGCTCACAACAAACACCAGGCAGGCTGCATGTAAGTTCAAACAGGAATCTGCTTTATTGGATGCACACACACACACACACTAACAACAGTTTGAAGGTGGCCCAACCGACCACCTTCCTATTGGTCAACTGCAAAGTATCCCCCAGTCCTCACCTAGGTCCTCTCGGCCATGCAAATGAGGACTCAAAACAGGGCAAATAGGGATTGGTCCATAGTCTCTAGGAAGGAGGCTAGCCCTCAGGCTCCTCCAGCAGCCCCAGTGACGGTTCAGTCCGTCACAATGGTGTTTAACCTCATGCCGTCCGCCTGTTAAGAAAAAACGGACGGCAGACTCGCATCCGCGGGTTGCCGTCGCCAGACGGCATTTACCCCCCCCCCCATATTTTAAAATTAGAGAAACCCCCACTATGTTTGTTATTATACATTTTATGTATAGCACCAACAGTTTACCCAGAGCTTTATACATACAGGGAGACAGTAGTTACAATACAAGAGTGTTACGAGGACCATGCTCATGAGAGCTTACAATCTAAGGGTAATATCTGGGTGGATCAGTTGTTCAGCAACTAAAATTGTAGTTGATACGTAGAGTAAGCATAGGCTCCCCTAAAGAGAATTTTCACGGACGACCTACTGTTACACAGCATACGAAAAAATATATATATTGAAATATCCTATCTTTCTAGTTGTTTCTTTGGAGCAGGTTTATACACAAGACACTACAGGCAGCTTCTATTGTTTAGAGCAGACCTTCTTAATCTGTGGGTCGCGACCCCATGTGGGGTCGCGCAAGTGAGTGGGGGGGGTCGCGATCGAAATTCCACAGCCATCAGAGGGTTTCAGCAGGTACTTGAGTGAGGTGCCCATGCAGCCTGGAATGTCCGGGCTCCAAGAAAGTTTTTTTGTTTGTTATAGTAATGTGTGTCGTTTACTGTGTGTACTGTATGTCCCGCACCCCCCCTCCTCCTCCCTGCACTTGGTAGCTACCTAGCTGAGTACGTGCAGGAAGGTTTCTGTTTAGGGGGCGGAGCTTCTATTCACACGGCAGAAGCTTCAAGGCTGTAGTGGAGGCGCTGGAGTGTGAAAGGCAAGTTTTCCAGCAGACATTCCAGGGGGTTGGTGATAGATAGATAGACAGACTGACCAACATTGAGGGAGGCAGAGACTCACACCTAACTATGTTGTGTGGGGGTGCAGAGGAGAGAGTCACACGACCTATGCTGGGGAGGGGGAGGCAAAGTGTGTGTGTGTGTGTGTAGATGCTGCTCTAAAATCTTCAGTGAACCACAATCGCTCACAAAGCTTCCCCCTGCATTCTGGAAGTCAGTGGCACCGCAGCCACGCCCCCCTGCCCGCAGTGCGATCAGAGGGGTGGCAAAACATTGCCTGCGTTCTGTTCTACTGCAAACACAGAAAATGCTACATGCTCTATTTTTTTGCGTTTCCAGTGGAACAAAATGCAAGCAATGTTTTGCCACCCGTCCGATCGCACTGTGGGCAGGGGGGCTTGGCTGCGGTGCCACTGACTTCAATGCGCTGCCATGCCCTCTCCTGCCCCAGAACGCAGGAGGACGTTTTAGTGAGCGATTGCGGTGCGTTCCAGCAGCTACCGCTCTGGAACGCACTGCAATTGGTGTAAACAAGCCCTAAGTAAAACACACAAGCTTATTATAAAAAGTATATATACTATTAATCACAATTTCTCTAATCATCCCACTGCCCACACAAATGCTGGATTTCTCCCACATGCAGTGCAGGAACACAATTTTCCAGTGAGGTGCCACGACACTTTTTTTTTTTTGCCCAGTGCACCACACCACCGCACTTCTAAGGGCCTAGCAGGCATTGATGTGCCATGCGTTCCCGTGCGGCCGATCGCATTGTGGCCAGAGGGCATGGCTGAGGTGCCATTCACTTCACTGCACCACCACGCCCCATCCCGCCCCACAACAAATTGAGCCGGCCACAATGCGATCCAGTGTGTTCCGGCCACAACGCACTGATGATGATGTGAACTAGCCCTAACTGTAGGCACTATGCTGTCATGCAAGCAGTCTGACAAATTTTTCTTTATTACCAGTAAATGTTTGATTTATATCACATCCCCTAGTATGTCCTCAGTCCCTGACCATCACGTCCTCTAGCATGGAGAACACACACAGCCAAGCGCTCAAATAGGATGTGCACAGCTCAGGAAGACCAGAACAAAATAAGGGGAAACTGCTTGTTATAACAAAATATGCAGTCCTTTACAAAATGTTTTTGGGGGAAGTTTGCTTTTACTTTTAAACTGCACCTTCCCTCCAGCTGTATCTGCCATTGTGTATAATTCCATTGTGTGCATTTCATATACATGTTAAAGTGGATGCATAGCTATATACAAGCGTATATGCGTGCACTATTTGCATTCCCAGAATGCCTCATTCCTAATGGAAATCTTAATGAACTGTACGCACATATACATCCGCACGCGCATAAAATATGCAGAAATACGCTGCCCAGACGTATCTTGGTTCCATTCTGTTTTTGCGCATATATACGCTACGCAAATAAACGCGGCTGTGTATGGAGCCATTTATTTGCATATGGTACAATACGCGCGTATATGTGCGGCAGTGTGAATGAGGCCTTAATGGTGAAGGCTGGATTCACACTGGATATTTTTTTTTTTTACATTTGCTGAGCTTTACTGCAGTTTAGCATTACAAAACACACTTAAAAATGTAGTAAAGTGCAACAAAACATGCCGTCTAAAATGCATTGTATTTATAACAACAAATTATTTCAGGCAGTGTTATGATCTGGGGTTGCTTCTGCTGGTCAGGTCTAAGTTCAGCCATGTAATGTGTGCAAAAAATGAGGTCAGCTGGCTATCTGCATACACTGAATGGATTTTTTTCGTCCCTTATGGCAAGGGCATATTCCAAGATGACAATGTCAGGATTAATTGGGCTCAGATTGTGAAAGAGTGGTTTAGGGGGCTTGAGACATCATTTTTACACATGGATTGGCCACCACAGACTCCAGACCTTAACCGCATTGAGAATCTTTAGGATGTGCTGAAGAAGACCTTAAAACGCAGTGATCCAAACTTTCCCATCATCACTACAAATTCTTGGTGAAAAATAAATGCAACTCTGGATGAAAATAAATGTTGTGCCATTGCATAAGCTTATTAAAATGATGCCATGGCATAATTAAGGCTAATGGTGGCCAACAAAATAATAGAGGGTGTGACTTTTTTGTGGCCAGGCAGTGCATTAATCCAGCCTTACTGCAGTGGAAATCACAGCAAGTTTTTTTTTTTTTTAAGACACTGGGCCAACTGGCTAACTGAAGCGCCATCTGTAATCCACTGAGCTAAAGTGATCTGTGTAGCAATGTTACCACCACCACAGTAGGTAATGCAGCAGAAAAACCAGTGCTAGCTACTGGAAACACAAGCTGACCAGGTTTTTTTTTTATGCCATTATTATGAATATTTTTTTATACTTTAGTTAGATTACTTTTAATTTTCTTACACCACTGTTGCACATTTAGTAACTAATACATCACAACAGAACCCAAAAAGCAGCATGGAATACCACACAGACTAGCCCAGGTTCATAACAGGGGAGAAGAGAAGTCACCTGGCTCCCAACATATGCAACAAGACAACACAGGGCTATATGTATATACAATCAATCATATGCAAAGTCAACATCTTAAAAAGATTGTAAACAAACTATTTTACTTTATATATATATAAAAAAAATTTGAGGCTAGGCTTCATTCCTGAAATGTACAACTTTTCAAAAAGTTGGGTGTACAAAAAATGCATATAATGACCAATTCATAATCTTTTCAAATTTTCAGTTCCAAAAATATGGCAGCCATATAACCACAGGACTGCTTGTCCCTTAAAATGTCTAGAGCAGCATTTCTCAACCTTTTTTCAGTCAAGGCACCTTTAACCCTTTCCCTGCCAGCAAGGTCAGGTATACGACATAACAGAAAACGTTCCCGTTCCCAGGTCAGTAAGCCTTACGTCAGCTGCATTCACCTTTCTCCTATAAGGTTATAGTCATTTCAGTGACTATAAGCTTACAGCAGAAGGGTCCTCTTGACTATTCTTTGTAATAGAATAAATAGCTTCAATAATAAAAAAATTAAAAAAAATCAGCCCCCCCGCACACTAGTACCCACTCTATGCAGCTCTCCGTTTCTCCCCCATCTGTATCGGTAGAGGCAGCAGGAATCAGAGGGGACACAGACCAGAACCAGCGCCCAGCAAGTAGTATAGAGCATACCGGCAATTATGTGAAATATTTGCTGATCCTTCCCTTCACAACAAACACCAGACTGATTAGTGCTGATCACTCCAGTGTTTGTTTACAAACGGAGAAGATAGCAAGTGTTAGGTACTATGACCTCAATTATGAATGAGCAGAAAGCCCTACACATCATTTCTTTTTCATTCATGACTGGGGAAATAGTTATTCTCTCCCTAGTTTATGAATGCACAGGAGGAGCTCAGTATGGAGACTTCCTGTCCATTCATATGAATGATCAGGAAGCCTCTGTGCTACCTGTTCAGTGAGTGCTGGAGCTGTAAAAAAGGAGATGAGTCCTCAATATCTTTTTCTATGTCAAAAGGCAAAATACCTGGGGCCTGTTAAGACCCCTGATGGTAAACAAAAAACTAAATTAAAAAAGAAATAAAAGCACCCCCACACACATAATATATGTGTGCACCATATTGTGGTGTAAGTTATGCACATGCACTGCAGTGCATTGTTAGAACACATCTCAGTGCTTGATTTTCTTTTAAATAACATTAATTCAACTGCATTGCAATTAAATGTATGTCTGCATAATTTTATTGCACTACACCATATCAATGCACAAAAACGGCACTGCAGATCAGGCATTGCCACAACATAAGTGTGAGGCCAACTTCCAGATTTTTAGCATAAGTTGCTTATTTCTTTATTAGCTCAGTACAGTTTTAGCTTTAGAATGAACCTGTGACGGGTATGGGGGGGCGGCGAGAGGTGAGCGGCCACAGTCGTGAACTCCGCTCGGACCCCAGGCCTTCGATACAGCGACGCATCCCGGACATACCCCAGGCATATGCCAGACAGGTGACATATGGGGATATATGGATAAACGGACTATATGATCTATAGACTATACTGTTTCTGTACGGTTGTCAAATTGCTCTACAGTCATATACAGCTATATACTATGTACGGATAGAGGAGGAAATAGAGAGGTGAAGTAGTGGAGGACTGTACAATGGGGGGGGAAGAAAGCACAGAAGACCACTAAAACACCAAGGTCGGGTACAATAAGTCGTTTATGGGAACCTGAACCTACATTACAGGAGGCAGCAATGCAAGCTGCAGCGAGAGTTACTGCCATGGAGTCTAGGAGAGAAAAGACAACAGAGTCTGCGGAAGACCATAACAGTCCCCCCCAGAAAACTACTTTACAAACCACCTCACCAGCTACATCAGGAACCTCTGAGGAATCACATCAAGGTGCTGAATTAACTTTATATACATTAGCACAATCTCTACCCACAAAAAATTAATTGATAGCCATATTAAAACAGATGGAGGACTCTATAAAGACGGACCTGACTACAATCAAGTCAGACTTAACTCATGTGCTACAGAGAGTGGAGGAGGTTGAGGAGCGATTAGATCAACATGAGAAAGCGATTAAGGAACTACAGGATCAGAGTACAAATGTGGATATCTCTGTTAGAATGGCACTTTAGAGGACCAAGAAAACAGAAATAGACAAAACAATCTAAGACTCCGAGGTGTTCCGGAGGCAGTGGGTGATAGAGATCTGGCAGATAAAATCAAAGAGGCCTTTAATGTACTACTGGAGCGTCCACCCAGGAATCCTGGAGTACATGAGAAAAGCAACACAGTTGGAGATCAGCAGAGCTAATGTTTTGACCTTTTTGGACCTGGCGCTTGAGACTTTGGCACGCAGGAGGGCCCTCAAGCCGTTGGTGCAAATCTTGCAGAACCAGCAGATCCCGTATAGATGGGGGTTCCCTGCATGCCTTATTGCAACTAAAGAAGGCAGGACAGAAATATTACGGTTCCCGGAAGATCTAAGGAGGTTTTGTAGTAAACTGGATATTACTCCTGCAGAATTACCAGGATGGATAGACTACGAGCTAAAGCGGAAGACTAAACTGAACTCAAACTGGCAGACCACAAAGATGAAATAGAATGTACTATGATAATAACATGAATAGAACAGTATATAAGGATTATGGAGGGAGGGGTTAGGGAGTAATAAGTAATAATTATAGGATCATATCTATATCACCAGAATATTCAGACAGGCCAGTATGTAAGGGGTTATGTATATAGAGGTAAAATTGATCTGAATCGATTTAGCAAACTTAATAATTAACGGATAGATTTTAAGTTGTAATGTTTAAAGAGTAAAGGTGGTATAGGGATAATAGGCCTGGGGGAGAAGGGGGTAAAATGGCTGGGGGCAACCTGGTGGGGAGGAGATAACCACCGGACTGAAACCTGAGGGGGCTCCATACCCATAAAAGGCCATGGGGTACATTAGGGACATAGTCCAACAAGAGAGACCCTTATTCGCTAATTAAATAACGGAATATTACAGAATATTAGGAGGGGGGGGGGACGTAAGGGATGTATGCATGGAGGTGTGTATGTTGGGGGTTAAGAACTCGGGCAACGCATAGAATTAAAGAATTGAGGGAACATGTTCAAGGGATATGAATGGCAGTAATTAATTTAAATTACGTATAATGTTAAGGGGTTGAACTCACCACGTAAAAGGTATCAGATCCTGAGTGAAATGAAAAAAAGGTACGGGGCAGATATAATTTTTTTTCAAGAAACGCATTTTTCCTACACATCACCATCGTATATATATTATATATATATGCTAGAGACTATGTTCAATGGTACTATAGCTTATCAAACAATAACCGCTCTAAGGGGGTTTCTATACGATTTAGGAAAAACCTTATGGTACAGATACACTCCCGACTTACGGATACTGAGGGAAGATACATGTAAAAACAGGTAACTATTAATGGAATGGAATATACATTGGGGAATGTATATGGACCGAATAAGAGACAGGTACCGTTTCTATTGAAAATGTTTAAAAGGCTAGAGGAATTTCGGAAAGGTATACTGGTTATGGCAGGAGACTTCAATTTATGTCTGGATCCAATACTGGATACCTCTGCTGGTAAGGTACGCAACCCCTGCTCACATCTTATGCATCTGAGAAGGGTATTGAGTAGACACCAACTAGTAGACATATGGCGTATATTACACCCAACAGAGCGCGACTATTCATACTTTTCACAGATGCATAATTCTTATTCTAGACTGGATTGGGTCTTGATAGATCATGGGGCAGTCGAGTCGGTAGTATCTACAAATATACTTCCTATGACTCTATCAGACCATGTCCCAGTAGAGATATCGTTGAAAACACAAACAGTGGGGAGGAGACAATATAATTGGAAGATGAATGACTCCTTGCTACATGACCCGGGTATTATACAGGAACTAGAAGCCACTTTGAAGCAATACTTTAAAGACAATATGAAGGAAGATATACCACAAACAACTATATGGGAGGCACATAAGGCGGTATTACGAGGGAAGCTGGTAGAATTAGGAGCTGCTCGCAAGAGAGAGAGGACTAGAAATATACAACTACTTCTAGAAGAGATCCAACAGTTAGAAGAAGTAATACACAAAACTACAACAGATCTAAAAACATCTAAGGAATTAAATATGAAGAGGGAGATGCTGAAAACTTTATTGGAAGTGGATACCAAATATGCATTTAATATAACAGCTAGACAATACTATGAGATGGGGAATAAACCCAGTAAATTCTTTGCTAGAGCACTAAAGAATAAACAAAATACTACTTATATAGCTAAAATTAAATCAGAAACGGGTTCCATGGTTCATTCAACAACAGAAATTGCAGGGATATTCCAGGAGTTCTATCAAAAACTTTATCGGGTAAAAACACTGGGAACAAGGAGATGGGGTACGAGGAGTAGATAAGTTAGATAAAATAATTACTTATTTAAAACAAGCAAAGCTCCCAATGATAGCAACAGAAGGCTAGTAGAAAATGAGAGGGATATTACACCCAAGGAATTTAAGCAGGCAATATCGACAACCCCAGTGGGTAAAAGCCCTGGACCCGACAGTTTTACATTACTATACTATAAGCGATTCCAGGACATCTTATCACAACACTTTTGTACATATGTAAATGATATAGGAGAACATAATCCAATGCGACCAGAGGCATTACTAGCGCATATAACAATAGAAAAGGCAGGGAAAGACCCCACTCAATGTGCAAGTTATCGACCGATCTCCCTTATGAACGTAGATACAAAAATATATGCAAAAATCTTAGCGAGTAGGCTACGCCCATTAATTCCTGCCTGGATACACCCAGACCAGGTAGGGTTCGTTCCAGGCAGGGAAGCTAGAGATAATGCTTTGAAAACTTTTTTTCTAATTCATGAAGCAAGGAGACAGAAACAACCAGCTATATTGTTGTCGATAGATGCAGAGAAAGCCTTTGACAGGGTGGACTGGGAGTATATGTTTAACACCCTGTCTATACTCGGTATAGGGAAAAGAATGAAAGACTGGATAAATGCATTATATGTCGGACCACCATCAAAAGTAAAAATTAATGGCACTCTATCCCAGGAGATTAAGCTATATAAAACGGTACGAGACAGGGATGCCCTCTCTCTCCCCTGCTTTTCGCCTTATCACTAGAACCCCTATAAGCCACAATTCGTCTGAATCAAGATATCCAGGGGACAGAGACAAGGGCAGGAGAATATAAAATAGCTGTGTTTGAGGACGATATTCTACTATATACAATAAATCCAAGAATAACACTACCACAGATACTACGAGAACTAAAGATATATGGGGAAATATCAAATTTTAAAATGAATCTAGACAAATCGGAGATCCTTAACATCTCAATTCCTGAAAAGGAAAGGCAGGCATTGGGACCCCACTTCCCCTTCCGTTGGAAGCAGAAATCCCTTAAATACTTAGGCATCTATCTAATGGCGAACACTACAAAGTTGTATTTATATAACTATATCCCATAATTGAACACCATTAGGGTAGACCTGAATTCATTTTCCCTAAGGAAGCTTACCTGGGTAGGGAGAATTAATGCAATAAAAATGATGATACTTCCAAAAATATTGTTTATAGTTCAGATGATACCCATAGAAATACCTAGAATTTTTTTTCAATTGTTAAGAAAGATAATAAATACATTTGTATGGAATAATAGGAAACCGAGAAACTCATGGAATATTATAACTAGGGCAAGACAAAGGGGAGGACTGGCTCTACCAGACTTTAAAACATACCATATAGCGGCCAAACTGACCCGAGTTGCGGACTGGGTTTTTGGGACAGAGCAGAAGAGCTGGGTGCAACTGGAGACAATACTAAGTGAGACTAAATTAAGTGGAATAATGTGGATCCCACCAGCAAAAAGAAATATATCAGTCAACACATTACCACTTACCTTGACGACCTTGAAGACATGGGACCGCCTACACTTTAGATATAGATGGGCATAGAACTCAACATTGATGCCCTTGTTGGGAAATTAATATTTCCTTCCGGGAAAACACGACCCATCATATCTGAGGTGAAGTCCGCAACCTTGTTAGAGACATACTACGGGGAACCTCAATGTGCACTCTTGAGGAGTTAAGGAAAAAATGGGGGAAATATCCCCTAGATTGGTGAAGACACCAACAACTGTCAAATTTTGTATATATGTTACCTAAACCACTGAGAATAGGTCAAGATATAACACCATTAGAATCTATAATGGGATCCAAACAGACCCCCCAACACTGTTTAGCACGTTTCTATAAAGTAATCAATACAATGGAAAGTGAATCATCTCCTGGGTATATAGATAAGTGGGCAAGGGAACTTGGACATGAACTTACACAGGAGGAGGAGAGGAAGATACTGAATTTAATCACTACCACAACAATTGACACTAGGACATTAGAGACTAATTACAAACTATTGTCACGTTGGTACTATGTACCTAAGAAATTGCATAAGATACATTTGGTGAATGATGAACTGAGCCCGTGCGTGCCCGCTATGCGGCAGTGCCGTCCGTCCGTTTTTCTACTACGGGCGGACGGCAAGAGGTAAAGAACACATGGAAAAGATGGAAAGAATTTAAAGACCTAGGACTGTATTATCCCTATGTATGTTAAAAAGAAATATAAGGAGGAAGGTGTAGCGAGATAGATCAAAGCGATAGAAATATAGAGATAGTTAAATGGAAGGTAAATCATATTATGGATAACATGTTGAGATAATATACCGTCTTCTAGCGAGGCCAGAGGGGGGGGTGGGGGGGGGGGGGAGGGGAGAGGAGGGAGGGGATGGATGAGTAAATGGAAAATCTCTGGCAGTCTGTAGGAAACAGGTGATGGAAGATAGAGGAGAAGAGGTGAAGGGAGTGGGATAGTGTTTGGACTTGGGAGGAGAGGAAGAAGAAAAGATTTTGGGGATCACTAATAAGAAATAGATTAAATATATTAATAACTCAATAGTTTAGTGAGAAAATAAATACCCACAAAAACACACATGGAGTGGAGGTTAGGGGCGACGTTGGAGTGAAACACACATAACACATAAATACACTAGACACGAAGAGAGTAATATAAATGAATCTATACACATAAATAACACAGACAAATAGAGGAGAAATAAACAACATAGCACTTATGAATATTTTCCATTGTCATTATTTATATTTATAAATACACATATGTGCACAGAGTATTATTTAGGAATAAGGGGTAGTGGTAGATTTTGGACGAAGCACAAAAAGGTTCACATAATGTGGGGTATATTTGAGTGAGAGAACCGCAGGAGGAGAAGAGGGAAATGTGTCTTTCGCTTGGATCCTGTAGATTTCTGGAGACAATTTGAGTGGCGGAGTCAGGAGAGAGAGGAAGGAGGGATGGTAGAAGAGAATAGTATATGTGGATATGTACTGAATGTATAAATGAGGCAATGGTTGGGAAAGAATGTAAAATGTAAAGTTTTAAGATTTAATGTGAAGATGCTATGTAAATGTATCAATATGTGGAAAAATGAAATAAAGAGTCAATATATAAAAAAAAAAGAATGAACCTTGTAAATTGATCATGTGTATTTTTATGATTTCATTTACCGGCCCAATGCTTTCATAAAATGTATGGTTCCGGGGGGTCTTTTATAAACTCTGAAAGCTGCATTTGAAAAAAAAAAACCCCACAAATTTTAAAAATTAAAATTGCAAAAATGGTCTGGCCAGCTGAGGTTAAAAGTGGAGGGCAGGGCCTGGCAGTGAAAGAGTTAATAGTATGCAAAAGTGGGACGTGGTTCCTCCAAATCCATACCAGACCCTTTTCAGACATAGGGGTCTGTTATGAATTTTAAGGGGTTTGTGCACAACCACAAACAAAAATAATGTGCGGTACTCCCCTTTACATCAGAAGTCCTCCTTCACATTAGGAGCACCCTCCTTTCACATCAGAGTCACCCTTTTCACATTGGAAGACTTCTTTACGTCAGAAGCCCCCCCCCCCATACATTAGAAGCTTCCTTCACATAAGAGTCCGCACTCCACCTTCACATCACAGTCCTACCATCAGATCAGAAGCCACAGCAACAAAGTAGGCGGTGGAGCAGCCTGGATGGAGGCAAACTTCAGTCCTTTTCTGTATGGATCCCATCCTCCCTGGATTAGCATCATTCATTGCCATGGTGCACCATGAAAAGGCATGACGCTGAGTGAAAATGTCAAGGCTCCCCTTTAGAAGCCTGATTGTACCTTGGTTGAGAAAGGCTGGTCTAGAGTTCAGGTTAAATAAAATGCTTAAAATATCGCAAAAGTAACATAATTAGTTAAGCAGAAAAACTTCTTTCACTGTCCGATGGATCAAAGGCATTTGGATAGTCTTCAGCATGTTCATTTTGTTGAGGAACTAATTCTGTCCGTTGGGTATTCTGCGATTCTTGGTCCTGCATGAAAAGCTGCTCCTCCAGGAAGTAGCTTCCAAGGCCATACTGTTCTTCATGGGTGCTGACCTCTTCTGAAGAAACATGATTGGAGCCCAAAATAAACTGTGCAAACCTGTCAAACAGAAGCACACACACATTTATAGGGAGTATGCTGCAAAAATGGAGGGAATAAAGTGGCGCTACCTCCCGCAACTTTTCTTTCTTCTGTGATTCTTTCCCTGTAGTATAGGCTGCATGAGTAGATGTTCACGCCAATTAATCCAACCTTTAATACTTTCTTAGGGGAGTATGGCACACCTAGATCTCACCAACAAGGTCAAGGTAACCTTGTGTATGGGTATATAAAAAGGTCCATTCTACATTTCTGGAGTTACTATTAGCAGGCAGGAAAGAAAAATTAAGTTGGCTGAAAAAGTCCAGATAACAAATAGTTGTCTCCTACTCTTTAGAACATATTTCTGGTGCTACTACTACTACTGGTGCTAGCACATTTTTCCTGTACCCATATCTAACAAATTGAAAGACATGAACATGGATACAGTACACAAATTTCCGAGTCACAACATCCTCACTGCAGGTAAGACTAGTAATACATTAAAAGATTATTCACACCATGGTGCGACATAATACAGGCGCCACTAGAGGCATTACTGTGCACTACCTGATGACTGGTGCCTGTGTTACTGCAAAACATTGTGTTGTAGTGTAGGTGCATTAGGGTGCCATTCAGAACCATGTTTGCTACGTTAGAGCAATGAGATAATTTGAATAAGCCCAAATTGGGAACGGGGTGGTAAGGGGGGAAGCCCACCAACTTCCATATATACCTGTTGGGTGAAGAAAGTCTAGAAATCACAAGCCAAGAGTTGATATCAGTACTTCTGCAAAAATCACGAAGCTCCTCTAAAGCCTTCGTAGTCTCTACTTCAGCTTGTTCCCTGTATTCCTCTTCTGTGAGCAATTTCACGACAGGCTTCTTACACATTATTAGTCTAACAAGGAAAACAAACATAAAAGTTGAACTCCAGGAAAACACCTTAAAGCTGAACTCTAGGCAGCTATAAAATAAAATGAATGCAGCTCTGTAATCATTAATACATCATTTCATGCATTTTTAAATCCAAGCAGCAGCTGTACAGCAGGACTGGAGTGTGAGAGTAAGAAGCAGCACAAGGAGCCAATCAGTTCATGCGTTGATAGGAGCAGAAAGGAGAGTGACAGAGAGGTTAGCTCATCACTGTGCTGTTTCTCTTTTCACTATCCAGTAACATTTAGGGCAGGACAACCTTCCTCACTCATTTATCCTGTTATTTTTGTCTGGAGTTATGCCTTAATACACAATTCGAGTACAGACTGTATATAGAAGCTCTTTTACCTCCTAGTTAATATAGGAGGTCCAGACAGTCCTGAGAATTACATAGACCAGCCAGGTTAGTAACCTCCTTTTCCCCTTGAATTAAGTGAAAGGTTGTAGTGTTTTACAGGGTCACCAACAAGATTTTCTCTTTTCCTGTTGTGTCCCTGGGGTAGAAAATGAGAGGAAATCTCCCCAAAAGCAGGCACAGTAAGCAATAGAAACCTGACAAAGGTCCCATCCTTCCATTGTCCATCCAAACCTCACAAAAATGTCCAGCGTTCTACTTTAAAGCCATGTTAACAGTTTTGCTGGGATGGGTAAATAGGAGCGATATAAAAAAGGGAGGACATAATTAGTAGCCTGGGGAAAATATTGCTCCCAGCACTCCCAGTGGAAATCGCTATCCAGGAGCCTAGGTGTTGGTCTCAGTTTCTGTTGAAAGGGAAAGCCGAGTAGTATTCTTCCCTTGCAGCAATGTGTTTCCATTCCCCCTACCTGGGGCATACTCTGCATGGAGTCTGTATGTTTTTTGTGTGTGTTTGTGTGAGTTTCCTCCCAAAAACTAAGATACTGTCAGATGCTTCCAGCTCCTTCCAAAATGGGCATAGAAGTGAGGCAGGAACATTGTAGAGAGCCCTGTGAGGGACTGATGTGAATTGCTCTATAGGAATTACTTATTATTGCTATTAACCAAACCCAAACTCACTCAAACCTGAAAAGGAAGCTGTCCGTGTCATTGACCAAATATGGCCATATTAGGACAATGATGTCACCAGCATCCTACCCTTTTGTTTACGTGCAGCTGCAGGGTGGGGAATACCCTGGCTGCAGCCAAATAGACCAGCACCGACAGCCTCCTTCCAGGTTCAGATGAGCTTGGGTCCAATCTGAACCTGGGCTCGGGTTCAGTCTGAACCTGAGCTCATCACTAGTCCTGAACCATCATTCCTGGTGCAGCTGTGTTAGAGTTCTGCTGGTAGCTGTGGCTGCCATTTTATATATTTTGAGAGTGTTCCGATTACTACAAATGAGGATTCCATAGGGAGAGTTATCCCTAATTTGTTGAGGAATTTGGTCTTCCAAAAACAACAACTTCTGGTGCAGAGATACTAAGCTGTGTGTGATGACACTTTATACTTATACATTCTGCTGGTATATAAAAGTACCAACCTTTTCACATAGTGAAGTACTTTAAAGAAATAGTAGAGACCCTTACAAGAAGCAAGACCAGCTATGATTGCAAAGGCAACCTCAGAGATAGCGAGACCAAAGTAAATCAGGAAGCATGCTATGATCTGCAGAGTCCAGGTGAATAAGGCAATACTCCGCTCACTGCTCAATGGCCCATGTCTATAGCAGGTTACAAAGCTCAGAAATCCAACGGTTACGAAATATCCTGGGAAAGACAGATGAAAAACAAATTTTTTTAATACAGTAGTTTAACAAGCAATGACGCCAATATCACTTATACAGTTTGTATTCTGCAAGGAGATGGTCAAAGAATGCCTCCAATTGGAAGGGGACAGGACATTGCCATTCACAGTCGGTTATAGTTGCTTTGCCATCTTTGTATAAATATACTAAAAACATTCAACAGAATCTACACAGAACATTTTGGATACCTTCAGTGTAGATTGAGACATTTAGGTTGAGGTAATGCATGCTACTGCAATGCATAGTAACACGCAGGTATATGGCACTGCAAAGCACCTATATAAAAAGGAAAATTGAGATGGTGCATTTTTTTTAGTGTGTAGAGGCACAATGAGAGCTCATTCCTAAACGCATGAAAACTCAGGTGTTAATTCCTGTGTCACACCAGCTCTGGCATTACCCTGCGCAAGATGAGTTACAGAATAACAATCATATTTCATCATCATTTTTCTAAGAGACCAGATAACTGCTTTATGAATACTCCTGCAGGCCTTTTAATATCTGCTCCCATGCTCAGCAGTGTAAATGTAATATCGTCTGTCTTTGTTTTAGCGACAACATTCTCAGCCATATAATACAGAAGAATCTTACCCAGTACATAATGCTTGTTGTCCGTCCATATCCAATTAATGTTCTCTTTGACAAAGTGCACAGCATATGCAGATAAAAAGAGACACGTGCTTGCCAAAAGCCAAAATGTGCTGTGCTGCAATTACAGCACATTAAGTGATTAGTGCAATTTATTGCCTTTCATTTTATCATCATCACACATTACTTACATAGACAAACTGCAGCGAAGACCTCAGATAAGAATCAGCTGCTGGTTATAAAGGGAGTGATCCACTTTATACAAAACAGACACGCACGTTGGCATACTTAATAAACGGTAGAGAACAAGAAAAAAAAAAAAAAACCTGGGAAATGAGCCCGGTCATTAGACCTGTCAAAACATGACAGCCCCTCCACCAATCACTGGGCTCTCTCTGCTGCACTAACACCAAACTCCATGGGCCATTGTAGGCTCTACACTGTGGCCCACATTATATGAACGGGCTGTATAATTCATAGCCCTGTGGAGTAGGGGTGTCCCGATACCACTTTTTCAAGTACAAGTACCTCCCATCATGTACTTGCCGATACCAATTACCGATACTTTTTCTTAAAAGGGACAGGTGACATTTTTTTAAAAACAATGCAGACTAATGATTTTAGGCCAATTTCTTTAGGATTATGAAGTACTTTAATTTAAGACTGTTTTAGAATAATAAAACATTTGTATTTGCTTTCACACAGCTGTCGTGAAACTACAAATCCGATCATGCATCTGCCTCTAGGATCATTTAACCTATTCATGTTAGCAGGGCAGAATTGTAACTCTATTGCTGTAGTGTAGTGGAGGTGTGTGCTGTATATATGTACTACATATACAGTACACTGCAGCAGTAGATTTACAATTTTCCTCGACTAACATGAATGGGTTAAATGATCCGTAGTGTTACAATTACATGTTATGTACTATTATGTACTATGGATCATTTAATCCATTCATATTAGCAGGGGATAATAGTAGATCTATTGCTGCAGTGTGTACTCTATGTACCTAGTACATAAGAGTACACACTGCAGACAATAATTTACTATTTTCCCCTGCTAATACAATAAATCGTTCTTATGAGGGACCCCAGGCCCTCACTCACTGTTAGTTGCCTCGCTGGTGAGGGAGAGCAGCAGCGAGTCGGCGCTGGTCCGGTGGGAAGAGCTCCAGGTGGGGTCCTAATTTAGCTGGCTTGCGAATGCTCTCAGGTCCTGTGGATAGTCGCCGGTGTTCTGTCGATGCTGAGAACTCATCGACCTCGCGAACCTCTGACGTCGCATCCGGGTACTGCCAGTAGGTCAGCCACACATAAGGACCTTCCCCGCATGCGTTGCCACTCACCGAGCCTTACATCCCCACACTGCGCCTGCGTCCCTTTCTCACGGCCATTAACTTCAACTACAACAGCTCCTGTCCTGTTCAACTACCATGCACTGCGCTTGCTTGCCCTTCTCGTCGAGTTTGCGAACTATACACTGCGCTTGCGCTGTCCATTTCAACTATTAAAATAAATACATAAACGTATATATTCAATAAATAAACCTCTTTAAAAAAAAACATATATATATTTATCATTTTTTAAAAGAGGTTTTAAACTACCATGCACTATATATTTTATTTTTTTTAAAAGAGGTTTTAAACTACCATGCACTATATATATATTTTTTTTAAAAGAGGTTTTAAAATACCATGCATTTTTTATTTTTAAAAGAGGTTTATTTATTGAATATATATATATTTATTGAATATATATATATTTATTGAATATATATATATTTATTGAATATATATATATTTATTGAATATATATATATTTATTGAATATATATATATTTATTGAATATATATATATTTATTGAATATATATATATTTATTGAATATATATATATTTATTGAATATATATATATTTATTGAATATATATATATTTATTGAATATATATATATTTATTGAATATATATATATTTATTGAATATATATATATTTATTGAATATATATATATTTATTGAATATATATATATTTATTGAATATATATATATTTATTGAATATATATATATTTATTGAATATATATATATTTATTGAATATATATATATTTATTGAATATATATATATTTATTGAATATATATATATTTATTGAATATATACGTTTATGTATTTATTTTAATAGTTGAAATGGACAGCGCAAGCGCAGTGTATAGTTCGCAAACTCTACGAGAAGGGCACGCAAGCGCAGAGCATGGTAGTTGAACTGGACAGGAGCTCTGTGCAGTTGGAGAAGTTAATGGCCGTGAGAAAGGGACACAGGCGCAGTGTGGGAATGTAAGGATCGGCGAGTGGCAACGCATGCGCGGAAGGTCCTTAAGTGAAGCTGACTGCCTGGCAGTACCCGGATGCGACGTCAGAGGTGCGCGCGGTTGATGAGTTCTCAGTGTCGACAGAACAGGACCCCACCTGGAGCTCCTCCCACCGGACCAGCACCGACTCGCCGTTGCTCTCCCAGTAAGTAAAAAAAAAATAAAACATAGCGCAAGCTTCAGCGCTATGTATCGGGGCATTTTGACAAGTACAAGTACTTGTCAAAATGCCCTGTATCGTTCCTATAATCGATGCTGGCATCAGTATCGGGACATCCCTACTGTGGAGTATAGTCATATTAATTGGCCCTTAAATGCATTTTTGTTTAATTAAATCACTATTAGATATCCCATTATCAGGATGATATAAAAACAAATCCTTCACTATCATATTTACAATTAACCCTTGTTACTCCTAAAGATCGGTGTATTTTTTCCTTCCACAATGCTTTTGCAAATGTATTCTGGATGAAATACTGTTTTTACAGCATTAAAACGAGATTTTCTCCAATAGGGAAATATTAAAAGTTTCCCTGCAGTCTCAACAAAGAAATAACTATATATTCTATTCTAATAATTGTCACTAGGGATGTCCCAATACAGGTACTAGCATCGATATATGGACCGATACAGGGCATTTTGACAAGTACTTGCCAAAATGCCCCGATACATAGCGCCGAAGCTTGCGCTATTTTTTTTCCCCTTACCTTCCGGCAGCTGTTCGGGAGAGCAGCGGCGAGTCAGCGCTGGTCCGGTGGGAGGAGCTCCAAATGGGGTCCTAATTTAGCTGGCAGGCGAACGGGCAGTCGCCGGCCAGCTAAATTAGGACCCCACCTGGAGCTCTTCCCACCGGACCAGCGCTGACTCGCCGCTGCTCTAACGCAGAGCACCGACGACTACCTCACCAGCGAGGCACATTGTGAGGCACCATCATCGAACAGTGAGTGAGGCTTTTTTGTATATATGTGTGGTTAAAATTTAATTGTCTATTTGTCTAATGTACTGTTGGAATATAAAATAAAAAAAGGTTAATATGGAACAGTGAGTGAGGGCAAGGGGGGTCCCTACGTAGAAACTATTAATATTAGCAGAGGATAATTGTAAATCTATTGCCTGCAGTGTGTGCTCTATATGTACTACATATAGAATACACTGCAGACAATAGATTTACAATTATCCCCTGCTAATATGAATGGATTAAATGATCCATAGTACATAACATGTAGTTGTATTATGGATCATGTAACTCTATTACTGCAGTATGTATTCTATATGTAGTATAGTAGTAAATACGCTGCAGCAATAGATTTACAATTATCCTCTAATATTAATAGGTTAAATGATCCGTAGTACAACTACATATTATGTTCTATGGATCATTTAACCAATTCATGTTAGCAGGGGAGAATTGTAACTCTATTGCTGCAGACTGCAGTCTACTGGACATGTGTGCTGTATATGTACTATTGATCATGATTTAACCTATTCATGTTAGCAGGGCAGAATTGTGAGCGCCTCCCACAAGCTGAGCACCGAGACGTGATGCAGCGATTCTGCCCAGCGCCGACTACGAGGCAACAGGGATCTGTGTGAAACTGAGTGAGGGAAGCTGGGACCGGGCTGGCTGTAAATCTATTGCTACAGTGTACTGGACGTGTGTAGTGTATATGTAGTACATATATACAGCACACACCTCCACTACACTACAGCAATAGAGTTACAATTCTCCGCTGCTAACATGAATAGGTTAAATCATGATCCATAGTACAGAACATGTAGTTGTACTATGGATCATTTAAAGTCACCTGTCCCTTTAACCTCCCTGGCAGTATTCCCGAGTGTGGCTCGGGGTTAACTTTCAGTACCAAGAGCGGTAACCACGAGCCACACTCGGGATTGCGCAAAAGTGTCACTGACCTTGTCCCTGCGAGCCCGCGGTGTGCTCTGCTATGTGCACCCGGCCGATGCCGGCATTCGGGCGTCACAGCGGGGGCGGAAACCGGCGGGAAATTCAAAAGTGCAAACATAACATTTACACAGAATACACACAATACAATGTAATCTGCTATAATTACATATTTGTATCAAACTATTTCACTTCAATTTTGTCCCTAGAGCTTTGTCCAGTGCCCTGCCTGCACTTTTATTGTACTCTATTGACTGTGGTACGGATCAGGCAGCGCCCCCAGAATTCCCATTTACTATACCATTTTTTTTCCATTATTATATTATAATTTTTTATTA
>NW_017306492.1:1247587-1260683 GCF_000935625.1 Nanorana parkeri
TGAGGGAAGCTGGGACCGGGCTGGCTGTAAATCTATTGCTACAGTGTACTGGACGTGTGTAGTGTATATGTAGTACATATATACAGCACACACCTCCACTACACTACAGCAATAGAGTTACAATTCTCCGCTGCTAACATGAATAGGTTAAATCATGATCCATAGTACAGAACATGTAGTTGTACTATGGATCATTTAAAGTCACCTGTCCCTTTAACCTCCCTGGCAGTATTCCCGAGTGTGGCTCGGGGTTAACTTTCAGTACCAAGAGCGGTAACCACGAGCCACACTCGGGATTGCGCAAAAGTGTCACTGACCTTGTCCCTGCGAGCCCGCGGTGTGCTCTGCTATGTGCACCCGGCCGATGCCGGCATTCGGGCGTCACAGCGGGGGCGGAAACCGGCGGGAAATTCAAAAGTGCAAACATAACATTTACACAGAATACACACAATACAATGTAATCTGCTATAATTACATATTTGTATCAAACTATTTCACTTCAATTTTGTCCCTAGAGCTTTGTCCAGTGCCCTGCCTGCACTTTTATTGTACTCTATTGACTGTGGTACGGATCAGGCAGCGCCCCCAGAATTCCCATTTACTATACCATTTTTTTTCCATTATTATATTATAATTTTTTATTATATTATAATTTATGATTTAGTGTTTCAAACTTTATCATACCCGGGATGTCTACTGGGCTCTTGTTTGGACAGATTTAGGCGAGTTATTCCTAAGATTTACTATGAATTACAGGCCTACATAATAAAACAAATTGCCATGAAAAGCAATGTACCGCTTTGGCATGCTAAAATCTTGCATAAATCAGACTGCCAGGGAGGTTAGAAAAAGTATCGGTAATTGGTATCGGCAAGTACATGAGAGGAAGTACTTGTACTTGGTCCTGAAAAAGTGGTATGAGAACATCCCTAATTGTCACTTTTCCATTTGAGTTTTTACTCAGATTAAAAATACTCTTAAAGAAGGTTCCCAGTGAGTTGACTAGGTTGCAGTGGTATATATTTAGCCAAGGATGGGAAGAGCTGTGAATAAGCGGAATTTTAGTGCATTAAGCGGTTTGCTTGAAGTTCCTCCGCAAGAATCAAATAGAAAATGAGACCTGTCTGAAGAAGTCCAGGGGATATCTGAAGCGGTTGGTGATACAATTCACTGTCACTGATCTAGAACTAAGTTTATTTATTGGCTACAGAATTACTTTATTCATGTCAGTTAAGCTGCACAGATACTCTAGAGCAGTCTCAATCTGCCATTGTGAAACTTCAGTCCCAGGCTAAATAGCAGGTCCTGGATGTGTGGTTAGCAACCACACATCATGCTCATCTCACTTGAAGGTGTTAGGTTGTTTATTTGAATGGAAATGTCAGATACAGCCAATGCTGTAGACTACCCTTCATCAGGGCATGAGAAACAAAAGTAGTGAGTTCAGAAAAAGCTTTACTTTGTAGCTTGAATCAGGGCTGGATGAGTACCGAGTGTCAGCATGACCCATTTGCAGCAAGGATTGGATCTAGGCTAAATAGCAGGTGGCATTTCCTGTGCTGGAGCTGTAGTAATATGAAGCCTGTGCAATCTCACCCTTTCCCATAGTGTAGTGGCAGGAGCAGAGACTTTTGGTGGAAAGGTGAGAAACAACAGTTCATACATCTGCCAGATTATTTCTACATACCCTAAAGTATTATTTGTAATTTTTACATCATAAGCATGGTCCAAAATCAAAGTTTTCAGTTCCTTATTAAAACAAAACGTGCACAACATACCTTTGAAATGAACCTTTTCAGTACAAGTATAAGTAACAAAGTGGAAGCTGTCACTCCAACTGTTATGCCAGCAACATAGAAAGCTGAAGAAGCCCTAGAACAACAGAACAGAAAATAAGGAAATCCACTTGAAAGATATTTGCACTCAATACATTTTTATTGTTTTAACACAGTGGGCTAGAGAAAACATTTAGAGAGACATGTGAACACAAAGTTTCTACATGTCAAGTACATTGTACAGATCCTCATTCTCAACTATGCAAAGTAAGATGTACTATCACTATGGCTATAGCACCATTGCAGGAGGAAGAAAGGTTGTAAATTCCACAGGTTCCATATTTATACTTTGCATAGTAAATTCGCGAGAAAAAAAGATTAAGAAGCAAGTCAAATGTCAGAGGCTCTGTTTTCAGTAGTGTGTTATTTCTGGTTGTTTAAAGGGATCCTGTCACTAATAAAAACAGCTCTGTAAAAGGAAAAGCACTCTACTTACCTTTTTGGAGCCCATGTCTCAAAATGCTGTGGCTTCACTGCTCCCTGGCCACTTCAAGTATTTCTGGGTATGTAAATACCTGCTTCTCCCATCGGCTTGTAGTGTTGTACAAACTAGGGATGCACAGATACCGGTATTTCGTTATCGATTACCGATATTTTTTCCCCGTTACTTGCCGATACCGGAAGACCCATTCAGGATGCGAGGCGGCGTGTAATGACTCCCCACCTGACTTCCTGATTAGCCGGGAAGCCAGGCAGCGTGTAAAGACTCGCCACTCGGCTTCCCGAGTAGCAGGGAAGCTGTCCCCGTGCTTCTCATCACTAGGTGACAAGAAAGCATGGAGCCTGCTTTCTGGCCAATCAGGAAGCCGGGCGCTGTGTAATGCTGCGGCGCCCAGCTTCCTGATTGGCCGGGAAGCTGGCTCTATGCTCCCTTGTCATGATGTGACAAGGGAGCATGAATCCAGCTTACCGTCCAATCAGAAAGCAGGGTGCCGTGTCATTACACGGCGCCTGGCTTCCCGATTGGTCGGCAGCTGGCTCCATGCTCTCTCGTCACAAATGCTCTCTGCCCAGCTTCCCGATACCGGAGGTATCGGGCTAGGCATCGGAGCTTTGGGCGAATACGAGTACTCGCCCAAATATTTGGCCTCACCACCGATACTAGTATCGGTGCATCCCTAGTACAAACTTTTGGGAGAACCCATTGCATGTGGTGGGAGGGCAGGTATTCAACCCATCTTACTACCCATCTACTTGCACCTGCTGGAGAGCAGTAAAAGGTGCGTCATTTGAAGATATCACTGTAAAGGCCGCTTTTACATTGCAGATGTTTTTTGCATGTGACCCTGTGGTGAAAGGGTCAATCTAAAGAAAAATCCCATCAACAGACTTACCTACTCAATTTGCCAGCAAAGCAAAATAATAAGAAGCCACTTATGAAAAGGGCAAAAAGCCGAGGATTGAACCCTAAAAATAAAATGCGACAAAAATCGAAATTAATAAAAAATACTGCAAACATAAAACAAAGAAAAAAAAAAAGATATGAATGAAGAAAGTACTACCTGGACTCAAATATCTGGGACTATGTTATTATGGGACTTTCAAAGAATGTATACTAACAATGAAATACATAAAATTATTCATTTTATTAGTTTCCATTAGAAAATAAACAAAAAAAATGAGATAAAATACACAGATAAAATCTGGACGCAGTACGAACCTATACAGGACCATAACTTTATCAGGATGATTTGTCCATAGTGTTCTTTGTATATACAAGATGGCTGTAAATGTTTTGCTCTTAATTGGTTGCTATATGAACTGAAGATCTAATGGGTTTTTGTTTTTAACAGAAACAAATTAAAAGAATAATTCCATGTATTTCAAATCAATGGAACAACACTTTTTTTTTCACAGAAAGTGTTCTTCTGATGTTGACGATATTACATTTATAATATATTAGCTATTCTTTAAGTTACTAGCATTAAGTAAAAAAATACATGAAACTCCTACACTGATCTGGTGGTATCCATACATTTTTCGGGAGAAAGTAAGAACGGCTGACAATGCACTTGTTTTTTACCAAACTCATACCATTCTAAATGGCACCCCAACATACTAAGACAAGGTGTAGTGGTGCATTAGGAAAAAAGGGTTGAGTGCTTTTTTCGCACATTAGGCCGAGTTTGAATGGAGCGCACATTAGGCGCATGCATTAATGCTCAACAAAGTAGCAAATGGGCCCTCAAGGAATTTGAGGGTTTGGTTCCACTTGCAATTATACAACATTGAGTATTATTAAGTATTATTTCTTTTAGATGAATGAATCTAAATTATTTTACCATCTTGTAATGTCCATCCTCAGAACTAGAATGTTAACTCTTCTGAAAATAAAGCGGTGTTCACTATAGGCTTCATTTTTAAAAACTCCTACGCTCACCAGCGACATCTAGGGGTGAACTGCATCTGCACGGATATAGGCTTTATAAATAAAGCTCTAGATCTCTCATGCGGAAGCAGTTTCTATAAAACCAAACACCTGTCTATAATAAATATTTTTTCCCCAGTTAGGCTCCATTCACACAGAAGAGGTTGCCCGCGCGTATTCAGCCATAGGAATGTGGGGCGGCTCGAAACATATAAAACTATGCGCATTGTTCAGACTCTTGCAGCGGCCGTGTGGTACGAAACCGTGAGGCCCGCAAAGTAGTCCAAGCGCTTTGTTTTGTTGGATTCCGCACGTTCGCATCTATAGTAAGAGCCGCAAACGACCGGAATCCGTGCATATAAAAGATTTTAGCGTTTGCGTGTTGCGCGGTCTTCCGCACGGGAAATGCAACTATATGCGACTGGAGCCCAAGACTGGTTAAGCAATCTTTTCTGTACACAAACAACTTAAAGAAATGAAAACAGTACTCACAGATGTTTGTGAAGGTCACCTCGTAACGTGCCAATTTAGCAATGTTTACATCAAAACAAAAATCTTGATCTAGACAGCCGACACTAAAATTCACAAGCTTAGAATCTGCCGGCTTCCTTAGATAATGTAGCAAGCAGGTGAAAGAAACTAGAGGATGTTCGGGGAATACACAGGTCAGTTTATTTAGCTGTGAAACAGCAACGGTTTCCTCTTGGCTCTGCACTTGAATCTGGGAAACAAAGAAGTGGAAGAAACAGATTTCACTGCACACTGTGGTAAATATAAAGGAAGTATGATAACATTATTTTACAAGCACATGACTGCTCATTTAAAAAAGTAAATGTCCTAAATGAAGACATGCATTCAGAAAAAAGGGCTACCAACACAAGGATTACTTCATGCAGGAGTTGTTGAAGACTGGGGGCATAGTTCAGTTAAATATCACACTGGAGAAAAACATACATGAGATTGCTAGATCACAGCTATTACAGCCCTATTACAAGTCAATGCTTCCACATTTGTGCTCCCTACAACTTCCTTAAAAATGACTTTGATATTTATCTCATGACAATGCATTATAAAAGATTAGAGGGAAAAAACAACAACATTAAAAGAGAAAAAAGGATGACAGAATAGGAAAATAGTGAGATCATGTGAAAAGAATTAGCCAAACCATTTAATTACTTAAAACCATAAAGAATATTTTTTTTTCCTTCACTGGAGTATGCATCTAGGTAGCAAAACACACAATATTGCCTGCTCTGGACCCGAGGACTGCACAATAAGTGCCAAAAGGTCTCATGCGGCCCTGAGCTGCAGGTTGGGCACAAGGGTTCTAGACTCCTAAAATCTGTGGGACAAAGATTGTTATCATAAGAACTTACAGCTATAAAAAAAAAAAAAAACCACAACATATCATCAAGTATAGAGAACAAAAACGTAAACAAATGTATTATAAATACACACACACAGAATGTATACATTATATATGCGTGCTAGGGAAGTAAATCTATTTCTAGTAACATTGAATCGACAAAAGCCCAGGCTAAACTTTGCTCTAAAACCAAATCGAGAAAGATTTGCACTGATGAAAAGCTTAGTGAATTTAGATAAAACCTGTTGGCTAACCTACACTGAGGAAAACAAGGATGTTGGATAGGTAAGTAAACCTGTCCTGATCAGCATCATCACCCACCCCCCGATATGCTGGTGCTGACTCCCCACAGCTCTGCTTATTATTTGCATAATGGAGTACAGTAAATACACCTTGCCCTGAGGGCGGAGAAAAATTGATGTATCAGCATAGGGGTAGTCCCCAGACGTTCTTTAAAATATTGAATGCCTGGATATCTAACTCAGGGCTGGATCCAGAATCCTTGATTTCACATTTTATTTTGAGAGGGAGAGAAAAAAGGAGATAGGTGGGAGTAGAGTGGGTAGATTAGATCCACTACAGAGGATATAGGATAATATTTTAGCATGTGGATACGAATAATGTATGGAGTATATATTATGTATTTATAATATGTATGTACTGTGGTGTTTTTGTTTTCTTTGTCATGGTTTGCTGTAAGACGATGTATGTGCAAATAACAATAATTAAAAGAAATTAATAAAAAAAAACAGACCTAAGGTAGAAAAGGAAAAAGCGCACACTGGCCGCCCAGCATTGCAATCATCGAAAGCCCTTCCCTCGGCGGGGAGGGCTTGCGATGATCGCAAGTACAATCGGCCTGTCCAAGATGGGCAGGTCGTATGAAATTTGAATCACCTTACAACCATCACACAACGAAAGTCATGCGATGGTTGTAAGGTGTATGAGCAGCTTTTTGAAATGTCAGTATCCTAGCTGGAATTCTGCTGAATCGAGGTGCATCTGAGCCCTCTGCTGGCTAATATTTGGTAAGGCATACTGGTATAGGAATGAGACAAGGATTCACCACTAGAGATTCACCACTTCTAACTGTAACACCATTTCCAACCTTTCCCTACCCTAAAACCACAAATACCAGCAGCAAAGTGTGTACCTACAACCATATGTGAAACCTGCTTTTACAACTAGTGTGATGCAAAAAAGAGACCTGACATAATACAAATACCTGAACATCCCAATAGATTGCTAAGTTACAGAAAGGGAATGCTGAATTAGGAAGAAACACTGCCTAGAGTTATAAAGTGAGTCTTCCCAATATGACAGAAAGACACGGCTCACACAGTCCATTGTAGGGGGGCACATGGGTATGTATGGCTGCTCTGTACTGCCCCTAAACATACAAGTCTTCTGGAATCCCCTCTGAATCAAACTTGCGTAGCACTCCATGCTGACAAATTAATTTTTAACTAACCAACCTTATAACAAGACTTTGCTGGGCACTATTGCTTTAGGAAGTTTTCATTGGTTAAAACAGAACTCCGGGCAAAACTGTTCTTAACCATTGCGGTGAAGCTACCTCCGCACTACAAGGGTTAAGCACTTGTTTTTGTCTAGGTGCTAAAATTAAAAGTTATACTCAGTGCTCACCCAAACAGTGGAGCCAGTTCCGAGAATCGGGCGAGTATAACTTTTTTATTTTAGCACGTAGACAAAAACAAGCACCTAACCCTTGCAGTGCAGGGGTAGTATAAATAAATGTAAAAAAATGATGAAGCTGGTGGAAAATGATAAGCCGAACAGTAGCTGTATCCTATCAGATATAGTCATTGTTCACCAACACCACTATATTCAGCCAGCTGCAGGTGCTGTGGCTGCAGAATGCGATAGCCTGCAATGCAGACTCCTTCAGCTGCAGTGGACTATCCTTCATCCACACTGTTTAGCCTGGATGGGAGAAATCAGTTTCAGTCTGGGGGCTGCATAACAGAACTGTGATGTGTATTGTTAGTACTTGTCTCTTGATAGTGACCAAGGTCATTTCCTGCGTGGAGTTTGTATGTTCTTCCCAACCACAATCCAAAGACATTGATAGTTTATTAAAGACTTTCAGCCAAACTGACCCTTTTCTTTTAAGTGTAGGACTTTACAGTCTACTGTCCCTGCCAAACTCCATCTGAGGAAGGGACTGATCAACTCTCTTGGATAGAAACTGCCAGTACTAAATAAAGTAACGTTACCTGAATAGTTGACCACGCTTGCTTGAAATTCCATTCTGCCTTATAACAGAAGCAGTGACTTTTGTTAAACACAATTCCATGACTCTGGTTCAGATATGTACAACTGTTACCTAAAATAAAATAAAGAAAATCTCAGAATCTTCCATAACAAAAGAAATGTATATAGACATACAAACTGCGAAAAATAACAGTATGATATCACACATGCCTTCCAAGTGCACATACTAGACCCTGCTCTCATTTCAACTTCCAAGTGCACATAGTAGCCACCTGCCAATGCTTTTATGCAAGAATGGTCAGATTATAAGAAGAAGTTCTTACCTAGTGTTATCACATGCGTCACAAAAATGACGCTATAGACAAACTGAACCCTGGAAGCTGTACAAAGGCAGGCATGGGTGAAAAGACTAGTCATCAGTATTGCCTATGGTCTACTTGCAGCTCATCTTTTCCCATAACCGACTTACTATGTCTTGTTCAGCAGTATGCCCCTGAGATTGACAGACAGATGCAGCAGTGTCTTAGATCTCACACTGCAGATATACAGCTATGAGACTGTAGGCACTCGAGTGCCTAGGCACACTCCCATACAGTACCGGGAATTACAATTTTTAGAAGAAATTCCAGATGAAAGGTAAATCGTTCAGGGTATGTTTTTAATGTTAGGACTAAGGCCCATAGAAAGAGCTGAAATGCATCAATGATCTTTTGTAGGCTAGTATATTGCCATGTGGAAATAAAGTTTATTCCGGGATGATCAACTCTGTGTGCGGGTTTTTGAACATGTGACATTGAAACCCTTACCTGAGCACCGTGGTTCCTAAAGCTGGCCATACACCTATAGACTATCTGCAGACTTTTTATGGTCAGATGGAAAAAGTGCAACATATTCCTCCATCTACGCTAAACTGTGTGGATGGAGGAATCTCCCACTGGGCCAAGCTTCAGTATCTTGCTAGTTGCTGGCTGTCAAAATACCTGAACAATCTAATTGGGTGCAGGCCTGGTTTTTGTATTTTGAGAGCCAGCGGAGCCGACTAGCAAGATACTGAAGCTTGGCCCAGTGGGAGATTGCTCCATCCACACAGTTTGACGTAGATGGAGGAATGTGTTGCACTTTTTCCATCTGACCACAGAAAATCTGCAGATAATCTATAGGTGTATGGCCAGCTTTACAATTTAATTTGGTTTGGAGGGGCTAGAGCAGCTTTCCTTTTCTGTTTGTACTGCTGAGGAACAATTAACATTTCTAGATGTTCCCTAGAACATAGTAAATCTTTTCTTTTTAATTTCTGGTGCACTTAAGGGCTCATTTACACTGGAACATAACAGTAATGTTTAGTAAACCCTCCATTTCTGCATTTCACTCACTTTTACCAAGATCTACGGTAGCACATGCACTGAGGTACAGCACAAATTATTTTGAATAGCACCACAATGCACCGTTACAGTAGCAAGCAACATGCCCACACACGTAGCACATCACAACCCATATGCTACATGTTGTAGTGTATACAAAAAGAAAAAAAAAAGAAGTACATCTACAAAATTTAGTAAGCAGTCTCTCCATTTAAAATGAATTGGCTGCCTTAACGCACAGCAAAATATGATGTTAATACAACACAATGTAACTGGGCGTGAAGAGTTTCCTTAGCACCTTTATAACATGCCACCCAGGGACACATCTCCCTTCAGTGGAACCTTTCAGGATAAAAACACTGGAGCTGCTATTGATGATTTCTTTTTTTCAGAGTCATACTCAAGTACATTGCATGACACTTAAGTATATAACAGGTGTCAGGACACACAATATGCTCAACCTTGCTACTGGTCAGCGACCAGTTATCTAGTAATCGTTCGAGCTCGATCAAGAACCACAAAGAGGATGAATATTGCACTCCAGTAGGACATCACTACTCCCAAAAGGATCACTCCATCCAAAACCTCAATATTAAAGTACTAAAAGGGAATTTTAAAAACTCTCATGAAAGACGTATTCCCCCCCCTCCTCTAACAGCTTTCTCCTGTCTTAACTGACAAACTGTCATGTTGCTTAGTATTGCTTCTGACCTGAAGGAGAGGTTCACTCTCGAAAGCGTTGCACGACCGTCGCGCGTTTCCGAAGGCTACTTGGCCCAATGGAAACGCGCAACAAAACGGCCCAAAGTAGTACCTGTACCTTTTCAGACGTGGGCCGTTTTGTAGTGCGTTAGGGACGGGCGGAAATACGCCAAGGTGGGAACGAGACTAGAGCCAGAATACAATGGGATTTATATTTTTGAGCGTTTTGTAGAGCGTTCGTCGAGCGTAGAAACGTGCTACAAAACGTTCAGGTGTGAACGAGGGCTTACAATGTTACTTAGCAGATCAGGGAACACAAACTAGTTCCATTATCCTCTCAGTAAGGCCACACATAGATATCAGGTAGCATTGTAAACAAGCAGTTTCAAGTCAAACATTTGGCTATCTAAAAAAGATCATTTATATGAAAGATAATTCTTAAAGCGACACGTCTTGACATGTGTAGTCTACAAATAAACAATCTTTCACTTTTAATTACTGTTAATGGAATCTTGTTCATATAAAAGATGTTTCCTATATCTGATTACGCACTAAGTCCTATATCCGGGTAAATAATAACCTCCCCTTGCAGTGAGTCTACCCCCGCACTGCAAATGTTCACTGCTCCTTTATGTCTAGGGGAGCGGTGTAAAGCAGTTTACTTGCCTGAATCCCACTGCCACAGGCTCCAAGACTGGCGCACAAAGCCTCTATTGCCTACGCTCCTGACATCATCATGTCTAATGCAGAGTCCATAGCCCTGCATTATAGGAGGGGAAGCCAAGTGACAGTCTACAAGTCAATGGTGAACTGGGGGAGCGGAGATCAGGTAAGAAACTGCTTTACCCAATACCCTAGACATAAATGAGCAGTGCAGAGGTACCTTGTATTATTTAGATGTAGTTGTACATGCCTTTAAAGGAGAAATATGAGGTGAGTGCTTTTCACTCACCTCATAGTTCTAGCCGACCTGTGACAATGAGACTGTCACAGGTCGGCTCAGTAGATCGGGAGGTGAGCGAACACATACCGGCGTTCGCTCACCTCTCGATCCTGGCACAGCTATCTGCCGTGACAGGGGCTGGATTCCCCCCTCCCCGCTCCGCCAGCGCTGACTGGTGGATCGGACGGGGGAGGGGGCTGGTACAGCTGGCTCTGCCTCTAGATAGGCAGAGCCAGCTGTCACTCACGCAGCTGGGCGGATCCCGGCATAATTGTCAGGATCCGCTTCAGCGTCTCAGTATACCGCCAGCTGTAGCTCGCGGTATACTAAGCCTAGGGTGACGGGAGGATGCTAGTTTGTGTCCTCCCGTTACCCTGAGAACTATGGGGAAAAGCCCTAACCCCATAGTTCTCCTTTAAGCGATGTGTGGGGACTTGGTGTGAACCAAGTGCGTCCCAAGCCCATGCAAAACGGTCAATAACACACAGCCCTTCCAGCCCTGTGCATGCTTGGATTACCTCAGTTTGCACCAAGTCCCTGCACGTCACCAAAACACACTTACGACTAGAGCTAATGTAATACATGTTACTTTTTTTTTTTTTCACATAACTTCTATATCCTCCCTGTGGTTCAAGCTCTCCCACCGGTCAGTATTGTACAAGAACTTGGGTATTTACGGTATGCAAACCTACGTAATCAACTGTTTGGACTCAACCAGCTCCCCGAACAGTAGGTATTGTACACTGTACCGTATGTTAGAGCTAATTTCCTCTACTCCTCGCTTAGCAACCAATTCACTTAATGACAGTCATAGGAACATATTTTGGTCATTAAGCGGGGAGTATTTGTATATATCAATGTCTGGTGATCCTGCCACGAAGGTCCTTTGTTAATAGTGTGACAACACATCTGTCCATGTCTGCAAACAGCTCTTCTGTGTTGTCACCTTGTTACACAGGCTTCTGATGAAAGTGACCGTTTTAACACATATGTCATGAGCATGGCACATTGTTGTCACGATGATAAAAACCACCCAGAGAATTACAATGCATACAGACAGGAAGTGGCTGCAGAAGATTGGCCGGAAGTGAAGCTGTAAACAAGTATTTCATTTAAAAAAAAAAAATGGTACCGGTTTTTGATACAGAAACTGAATGCCATCGGTTTATGGTCGTCTTGTATTTTAAATGTGCTTACCTTGCTGGCCCCGTGCACAGCCCACAAGCAGAGTGTGAACAATGCCGCACACCGCACTCCACACATCGAACCCTCCAACTCTCATCTTTCTCCTTCTATTTGAACTGGCGCTTAGGAAGGGCAGGCTAGAGCAGCCGAGAGCCGATCACTGAGCTAGAATCATTATAGCTTTCTCGGTCTTTTTCTGGCTCAGGACTGGCGGTTTCTAGTGATCATATACCAGCAGCGTCCCGGCCAGCAGCCCATGAGACAGCAGTGTTCAGGTGAGCTGGTGACAGAGCTTCCACAGAGGGTTCGCACGAAGCAGGATCAGGAGGATGGAAGAGGGGCGGAGGTTGATTAGTCTGGCCTTCTGTGTACGGAAGTGGAGTGTTGGTTACGCTTTGCCCTGTGTATGGACCTTGCGGGTAAATGTGGGCGGGGCCGGGCTGGGGGCTTGGTGTGAGCTGTGACAGTGACTTGTTTTTTTTAGGACAAGAGACATGATGTGTGAGTGTGGTCACCTGCACAGGTAGCTGAGCCCAGTGTAAGCACAATACCTGGGCTTTTGAAATGTGAAGATCTTTAAAGTGACATTAAAGGTTTTTGTTTTTTTTGCAATATTTACTGCTGAGATGACTTACAATGGGTGCAGCTTTGGACCTTCACGCTGAAAAAAACATTTGCCCCCCTTAATCCTTCCTGCACCTCTGCATCCAGTTGTTTTTTTATATTGTTTGGTTACCCTCCCCCCCCCCCTTTTTTTTTCTTCAATGCATGTTCGTGCCGATCTGCAGTGCTCCTGGGATATGCACATCACATATCCCAAGAGGCATGGGAGGAATCTGGGCCTGGAGGTGCATCATCAGCTGCTGGCTGCCTGACAGTTATCTCCCAATGGTGTCAGTGAAGGAGATGGTGGCAGGGACCAGACAAGTGGCAGCGGAATGCAGATCACTGCAGGACATTGCAGTGAATTGTATTTTAGGTGGGGGGCGGGGATTGTAGTTTAGGTGAGGGGTACACTGACTGGGGTTGTTTATATATTATATATATGTATATATATAGTGTGTGGGTGTATTTTTTCATGTGTATTGGGGGGGGGGGGGG
>NW_017306492.1:1260732-1313964 GCF_000935625.1 Nanorana parkeri
GGGGGGGGGGGCACCCGAGTTTTGTCTTGCCTAGGGCAGCCCCAAACCTAAATACACCACTGCCTATGGAGCTACACTTTGGTGTGAAATCTCATTGTTAGCTGCAATATGGTTGTAGCTAAGAACCTGTCAGGTCTCTACAGATTAAAAACCAGCACCCCCCTACAACAGAACACACACAGGCTTATTCACAAACGGGTGAAGCGTTTGGAGAAGGCAGGAGACGTGTGTGACAACAAACATGGTGAGTTTATAAGTTAAATGTGTATTAGTGTTGGGTTATGTTTAAGTGCGTTATGCTGTGTTACCTGGTTATGAAAAGACTATCAGCACCATTTCTCGCTATCTCCCTTTGTACTCTGAAGGAGCTCAGAACAATTACATTCTGGCCAGGCTCCTGCTATGGCTGTCTGGAGCTGGTTAGCAGGGGAAACCCTGTGGTGTTGAGCAGACCGATTGTCTGGGGAAGGAAGGGTGGATGTGATGGGATTATAATCTGATCTCATCACTTGCTGTATAAAGGTTTGTGCAGTTGCTCAATAAATCAGAGTTTGTTTCACCCTACACTCGAGTCTCGACTAGTGACTGGGGAAACTGGGAGCTAAGGTTTAGGGGGTTGCAATATCTCCTGAGCAAGGAAGGATACAGCGGCGGACAAACTCATCCTGAGTACTGGGGTACGTCACAATGTGAACAATCTAGGACAACATAGCTGAACTGGAATGTGAGCTGAATTGGAGAATTTTTCCACATCAGCTATGTTGTCCTAGATTGTTCACTTCTCCTGCCTTCTCCAAACTCTTCTCCCTTTTGGGAATAACCCTGACAATGTACTTGTGTCTCCTAACTTCCCTCTCTTTCAGCACTGCAGCTTCCATCACTCTCTTGGGCATTTAACACTTCCAGGAGAGTGAGATGCCTGTGTCCCCCACCACGGGCTGTGGTTATTTCATCTAACCCCGGTGTCACTGTGACTTAAAGGAGAACTATGGGGTTAGGGCTTTTCCCCATAGTTCTCCTAAGGGTAACGGGAGGACACAAACCAGCGTTCTCCCGTCACCCTAAGCTCAGTATACCACGAGCCACAGCTCACGGTATACTGAGACGCCGCAGCTGAAACGGATCCCGACTGGATCCGCCCAGCTGCGTAAGTGACAGCTGGCTCTGCCTACCTAGAGGCAGAGCAAGCTGTACCCGCCCCCTCTCCCGTCCGATCCGCCAGTCAGCGCTGGAGTCACAGGTCGGCTAGAACTATGAGGTGAGTGAAAAGCACTCACCTCATAGTTCTCCTTCAAAGGAACGGTGACAAGCAGACACTCCTGGAAATGTTGAATGCCATGGAGACTGACGGAAGCTGCAGGCAGCTCTGAAACAATTAAGCCTTAGGGGACATGGGCAGCCAGAGAGGTGAGTATAAGGTTGGATTGACACTGCTGTGGTGCGTCAAAGCATGTGTGTTGCATTAGATTTTCATAGGCAGTATATTTATTTTAATAGGCTTACTAACATGTCAAAAAAGGTGCATGAGTGTAAGAGTCTACCCACTGCTTATGGCTCTCAACTAAGGATCTTAGGACACAACTCACTCGGATTAGGAGATGGTTCAGATTGAGGAGACTGCTATGACCCTCTTAGGTGCGGTGAGGGGGCGCAGCTCCCACAAACATCATATACCACCTATAGAAATAAACAATCTCCCAGTGTATTACAGCATACAAGGGTAACAAAATAGATTCCCCACAATATTAATCTCATATGTGAGGTTCAAATACAGGGTAGTACTTATCTCTGATAAACACAGCTGGTAGTAGTAACTGTAAGGTATACTAGTAAGCACACTATGACAGAATGGTAAAGTATATTGAATGCAGAGTTGTAATAACAGTTCAACCCAATAGGTGGCAGTGCAATCAGCCTAGGCTAGTATACAGAGTATGCCTCTAACCACTACTTGCGATTGAGATGGCTGGAGAGATACAGGGGGAGGTACAGGCTCCTTCTGATCGAGTCCGTGGCAGGAGAGCAGTTGTTCCACGTACAGTCTCCATTGACTGAACACCGAGCAATTGAATCTCCCTCACTTTTACCGAGGGAGCCAACGTTCAGTGGGTAGAGCTACGAGCGGCGGCCCTGGGAGCGCGTCGTCGTAATGTGACGTCGGCGCTGGAGGAGGGGCCGGGATCTGCGGACCAGACGCCGCGGCTGTGTAAGTCCCTGACAATGAGCTATTTTCTGGAAAGCGGACACCTCTGCACTGTAATGTTACCATGCGTTGGGGTGCTATTAAGCTATTAAGAATTAATCTGCTCCATACATTGTTTTAAATGGTTGCTGTTGCAAATCTAAAAGGTATTAAAGCCTAAGGCTGGGTTTACACCTGAGCGTATTTTTTCAGCTCGTTTTTTTCGCGTTTTGTTCATGTTTTTTCGTTCAGTAAAACATGCGTTTCACTGGCGGTATAATTTTTTTGTATGTTTTTTCCTTATTTTCTCTATTTAATTTATTTTTTTCACTTTCAAACTTCCCGCCAGCTCCGCCCCCCACGCGGCAGGAACTCGCTTGAACAGTCTTCCTGATATGCGTAGGAACACGCTGTAAAACGCCCAGGTGTGAACCAGGCCTAAATCCTCGCCAGGTTTGTTTTGAACTTGAACAAACTGATAGAAAAGTGTTTAGATAGTAACCCAATTATTATTAAATGGTTATTATTTTGGGAAAGTATTGCTTGCAATTTAAAGCAATGGATATGCATGATTAGGGCATAGAGGTAAAGTCTTCACTCTTGTTGGGAGGTGGCACAAAAATGGCAGTCATGCATGAACTATTCTAATACTATTCTATGGTTCACTTGCAGAGGACTCAGAAGGAACTGGTGATCTAAAACTTGGTTTGGTTACAGAAAGCTTTGGAACAACAATCACTCACAAACATATAGCTTAACTTACAACAGTCATACTGTCTTAGCAAGGATTTAATTTTTTATAGTATTATGTATTACTATGATACCATGGTGCGTATCAGGAAGAATGTTCAAGCGAGTTGGCAGCAAAGTGTATCATTTGCACAACATACAAGGAAATAGACACTATTTAGGAGGCAAGCACATAATTCAAAATTATAACATGTTAAGCACACTTTGAATGGTGTAAAGCCCAACGTCAGCCAAGAGCTAGGTCTTCTCTACACTTTGGGTAGATTTCCCCTCCAGTTCTGTTTCTAAGATACCAGTACAAGATGGGAATGAGGGTGATTGGCACAAGAAAGATACAGACAACAATAAAACCTGACGGAGGTTTCACAATTCCTATCTGTTTAAAAAAAAAAAAAGGAGTGCCTTGCTTATTGTTTTCACATTGAGGAGTTTTCCCATTGGTCCCTGCCCCCATGATATCCTGAAAAAAGGACAGGAAGAGAGGGAAAATAGCCCTAGTGGGGACACACATGGGTAGTCTTTTGGGTAGATGTGGTCTTGTATTCAATGCTCTTGGAGTCCTTCTCAAGATTTTGGCCCCATTTTAAAGCAGTGATATGGCCCCACTCCAGCCGTACTATTGTTTTCAAGTAAACAAAAATACCAGCGTTTTTATAGTATTTAAAGGAGAACTATGGGGTTAGGGCTTTTCCCCATAGTTCTCCTAAGGGTAACGGGAGAACACAAACTAGCGTCCTCCCGTCACCCTAAGCTCAGTATACCGCGAGCTACAGCTCGCGGTATACTGAGACGCCGCAGCTGAAGCGGATCCCGACGATTATGTCGGGGGCCACCCAGCTGCATGAGTGACAGCTGCCGTTGCCTATCTAGAGATCGAGAGGTGAGCGAACGCCGGTATGTGTTCCCTCACCTCCCGATCTACTGAGCCGACCTGTGACAGTCTCATTGTCACACGTCGGCTAGAACTATGAGGTGAGCGAAAAGCACTCACCTCATAGTTCTCCTTTAAGTGATGTTCTTTAAAAATGTGCATTACGATCTGCTTGTTTTGAGACAATAAATGAGAAAAAAAAAGCCAGGAGGAGGAAAGCATGGTCATGTGACCTGTCAAAGTCATGTAACTGACCTTTCCTTCATTCATGGAGTTCTTATGCAAAACTCAGTGGGACACAACAGGCTCCATGACCCATCCTAGATTTTATGAATGGTAGGTTAAAGGCAGAGTTCACTGTGGAGTAAACACTATGGTGTTTGGCAGATAGCGGCGTCTGCTATAAATAGACCCCTTAGTGTACTGATCATAGTTTTGCACTTTCGCATTACTGCTTTGACAGAGGAAAAGAGTAGCAGATATAAGGTAGCATGTTATATGGTTCGTCCAGTGGTCTCATGTCAGTAGGAGCTCACATCTGGCTCCAGTAAATCATAGACCACAAGATTAATTTCCCTTAGGTGATAAACGGAGCTTGTTAATAGGACAGCCTGTAGGCCATCTGAGCATTCTGTTGGAGGGTATTGGATCTGACAGTCTATATATTTGAATGTGTATAAGCTTCTGCAAGGATGCTGGCCATTATTTAACAGACGAGTGGCGCTGGACCTCAAATCAGTTCTTTACAGGAGGTGAGTATTTCAGAGAGTCCTGCTCTTTTTATTATTTTACATGCTGGGCAATAGATCTTTTTAATCTATTGCCAGTTCTGCCATAAGATTTGGGTTGGGTGGGCTGGAGTTAAAAAGTCTGCCAATTAGATTTTTTTTGTCAGGTTTTAAATGTTGTAACCACAGAGATGGTTTCTCTTATTTAAATGATTATTTGGACACCCATCACCGGGACAGAAAGTGAAAGGGCATGTTTGTGCTGCTTTTAACTGCACAGCTGTTTACTACACAGTTAAGCTGGCCATACACTGCTTAGATTTTCAAAAGAACTTTAGTTCAGCTTTCTATTTTGTTTAAAACGATGATCCGCACGTTTTTTTTCAATCAAATGAAATTCAGTGAATGTGGTTTTCATTCATTTAAAATAAAATGAAATTTTGTTCAACATTAGTCAAGTGTCTGATGGCATTACCGGGTGGTAAAGAAAGATCTTTCATTTGGAAATCTACTAGTGTATGGCCAGCTTAACAGGGCAGATTCTCTTGTAGAAAGACAGTAGCCTTTTTCCTGAAGAAGGGGATCTCCGTGAAATCTGTTTTCCTCCCACGGGACTACAAATTAAATTAGGAAGTTGATATCCAGCAAATTGCAACAAGTATTGTATTATAGATAAAAATGTGTGAGGATGCGGCTATATCCTATGGTCTTTTTTAGGCAATTCTGTTTGTCTTTCTTTTTTAAAAACCATGCATTTTAAATATATTTATAAATAAAAATTGTTATACTTTATATAAAAACTAAATATGTTTCGTGTGATCCTTGAAGTACCTTAAACGTCTTAACAAAGTATGTAAAAAGGAAATAAAGCTCTCAATGATTCAAAACGAACGACAGGTTGTAAAAGAGTGCAAGATAAACCCCCAAAAATTATTTAAATATATTAATAGTAAAAAAAAATCAGGTCTGAGCATCTTAAAGGATAACTCGGAGTGGGTAACTGGGGACAAAGAGAAGGCAAATCCTTTAAAAACTTTCTTCAGCTCTGTGCACACCAAGGAACATGATATAACTCAAGTCCATAATGGGGATAGCAGTGCCATACCCTCTGCCGAACCACAATGGCTGACTATTGATATGGTCCAGAAACAGACAAAATTAGGCGAACAAAGCACCTGGACCAGACGGCTTACACCCACGTGTCCTCATAGAATTGAGCTGTGTAATTTCAAAGCCATTGTATCTAATTTTTAGAGACTCTCTAATGACTGGCTTGGTACCGATGTATTGGCGCGAGGCCAATGTAGTGAATATATTTAAAAAGGGATCAAAATCTTTACCAAGAAATTACAGACCTGTAAGTTTAACCTCAATAGTTGGCAAGATACTTGAAAGTTTGATCAAGGATCACATGACATTGTTTTTGCTTGAAAATAATATCATAAGCGATAGTCAGCACGGATTCACAAAAGACAGAAGTTGTCAAACAAACCTACTTTCTTTTTATGAGGAAGTGAGTAACAAATTGGACAGAAGAATGCCTGTGGATATAGTATACGTGGACTTTGCCAAAGCGTTTGACACAGTTCCCCACATGCGGGTAATGTATAAGTTAAGGTCAGTAGGTATAGAGTATTCAATCTGTAATTGGATAGAAAACTGGCTTAAAGACCGTATTCAGAGAGTGGTGATCAATGATTCGTACTCTGAATGGTCTGAGGTTCTTAGTGGTGTTCCCCAAGGTTCAGTGTTGGGTCCCTTACTGTTTAACCTATTTATAAATGACATAGAATTGGGGATTAAAGGTACTATTTCTGTGTTTGCAGATGACCCTAAGTTATGTAGTGGAATACAGTCCTTATAGGATGTCTCCAATTATTTACAAGCATATCTGAATGCACTGTGTGATTGGGCATCTATTTGAGAAATGAGGTTTAATGTTGATAAATGTAAAGTTATGCACTTGGGGACTAAATCTGGATGTATTCCTAAATGCACAGAATATTACTGGATATTGAGTTCTTATATGTATATTAACCTCCCTGGCGGTATTCCCGAGTGTGGCTCGTGGTTAATTGTCAGTAGCAATAGCTGTAACCCCGAGCCACACTCGGGATTGCACAAAAGTGTCACTTACCTTGTCCCTGCGAGCCCGTGGTGTCCTCTGCTTTACGCGGCCAGCCGATGCCGGCATCTGACTTTTTATTTAGTTTTCGGCGTCATAGCGGGGGCGGAGCCGGCGGGAAATTCAAAAGTGAAAACATGCAATATACACAGAATACACACAATACAATGTAATCTGCTATGATTACACTTATGTATCAAACTATTTCACTTCAATTTTGTCCCTAGAGCTTTGTCCAGTGGCATGCCTGCACTTTTACTATTCTTTCTGCCTGGAAACTTGAGAACCTCCATGGCATCCAAAAAGCGTCCCTTTAGGTCAAAAGTGGTTTTAGACCAGGTAGAAAACAGCGATAGTAAATTAGAATCACTTGCAGAATTGAGCAATATCGATTCGTTGGCAAATTCGTCATCAGACACTGAAAGTGACGACAGCGACGATTCTGCGACCGAGCTCAGTATTGTGCGGACTTGGTACTCTATTGACTGTGGTACGGATCAGGCAGCGCCCCCAGAATTCCCATTTACTTTACCATTTTTTTAATTATTATATTATAATTTTTTATAATTATTTATTATTATTTATTATATTATAATTTATTATTTCGTTTTTCAAACTTTATTATACCCGGGATGTCTACTGGACTCTTGCTTGAACAGATTTAGGTGAGTTATTCCTAAGATTTACTAAGAATTACAGGCCTACAATATAAAACAACAAATTGCCATGAAAAACAATGTCCTGCTTTGGCATTCTAAAATCCTGCATAACCAGATCGCCAGGGAGGTTAAGCATCAGAGATTGTTGATCCAGGATATATCCGATTGCCTTATGGGATCAGGAAGGAATTTTTTTCCCCTGTTGGAGCAAATTGAAACATGTTTTATTAGGGGTTTTTTGCCTTCCTCTGGATCAACAGGGGGTAATTGTGGACATATCATTCTGTTTAGGCTTTTCCTCTTTTTTTCCCCTCATTTCTCTATAGGTTCAACTCGATGGACTTGTGTCTTTTTTTCAACCTGACTAACTATGTAACATGGCTGTAGATCCTCAAATCATCTCTGAATTGGTGCTGACACTGTCCTTCCATCTGGAGGGTGGCTACGTTTGTTCCCCGAGGTCCCTGTGTGTTTTGTAAAATGGTCACTGCTCCAAGCTCACTCCCGTGATGGCCTACAATCTCATGTTTAGTTTCCAGATTTATATTGAGATTGTAGTCCATCACTGGAGTGAGCTGAGAGCGGTGACTACTGTACAACACAAAGGTCCGCCACTTACTTTTACCATGGGTAGACAGATAAGTGTTTTCAACTGAGTGTGGGGAAGGTATGGTAGTAGACCAAGTGTGTTCCACTTTGTAGGGTAAAATATAGAAATTAAACTGTAAAAGTGAACCGTTAAATATTTTGATCTAGTAACCGTAATCATTTTTTTTTGTTACAGTGAAGTAGAGGCAGGACATGATATGCGAGAATAACCACTAGATGGAGTGATTGTCATACGGATGCCTTGTCTGAAATTCCATTGCTCATTTGGTGTTCTCATCTTAGCTCAGTGTTTATGTGACCTTTCTCAGTGATATAAACCAGCTGGAAATGTGCAGATTGTGTAAACTTTACATCCTCACTCCTCTGCCCTGCAGACTCCAGAAAACACATCTTCTGCTCTTAGGATAAACTTACATTAAATTCCTTGGTTTACAAAAGCCACAGGCTGCTTCTTCCTGTCTATTTTATAGGCAATTTTGAACATAAATACAAGATTTATCACTGTGCAATAAAGTAATTGAATGACAACAAGCAAGTTCAACAAAGCAATAAGGGATTGAGCTGATCTGCTCACTTCAGACAGTAATTTATCACACTGAATAACCTAGAGAATACCCTATACCGTAGTTAAGTCATCAAAGTCAAGATCAATCTGCACAGTTATAAAGTTTCACAAAATGTCTGCACTACAATAAATCATTTCCTGCTAAACAATTTTTGTAATGTTTCCATAGCTCAGCTTGTAGCCATCTGTGTGCAGATTAAAGTCCATCTGTATTTTCAGTTCACAGTGGTGAGATACTTAACATACTACTGACAGACTCTCATAGAACACCCAAATAGATACATAATGGGTAATAACATGATATCATTATATAATATTACAGTATATACAAGGCTAAGCAAATAGTGGGGGTAATATTAAAAAAAATACAATACACCTAAAAATAAAACTTCAGCCACATGATGCGGTGCCTCAGTATACCGCGAGCAGCAGCTCGCGGTATACTGCGGCGTCTCAGTATACCGCGAGCTACAGCGGTATACTGAGCTAGGGTGATGGGAGGATGCTAGTTTGTGTCCTCTCGTTACTCTAAGGAGAACTATGGGGAAAAGCCTTAACCCCATAGTTCTCCTTTAACTCAATCAATATGCATATTGCGTGAACAATTTTTAAAACTATTCTTAAATTAATCTAATTTTCTGTCTTTTTGTATAATATACATCCACACTTCAGCTGAATTTCCTGGTATGGGAGAACACATGCCAATGTGCCCTGAAGCCCACAATTTGGCTCTTGGACTCTCAACAGGCCAATAATCAAGCCAGAGAGCTAGGAAGAAGCTTGGTAAGCCCTTTTAGAAAGTCAGTTGTGTGAGAATTTGAGGGTATTTCGGTGGTGGATAGCACGGGAAAGCTGGCATTGTAAAAGCAGGTACCATGTACTAAGTGAGGGTTTACTTTAAGCAGTTGCCTAGAACAGACACTGTACGGGCTTGTGCACACTCATATTCAGGAGAAAATACAAGCATATTTGCATAGAATTTGCCGGTATGTCTGTAGGAAAGTATGGACAGAAAACATTGTAACCAGGTGTACGCTTGTAAACAACGCTAACGGTATTTGCATGCACATCCACACAAGGGTACGTTTAAAACGCAAAAATTCTGCATATAGATACTTACCTCTGTGCGCATGCAAATCCCGGTACTGCCATTTATGTGCATTCATCCGGTACAGCATTTTCTTTCCATATATTCCTATGGGCAGAAATCTGCAGCAGCTGCGACTCCTGGGCATCGCAAGTACAGGCGTATATATTATGCTGTATGCTAATTCTCCTGTATTTTCTCCTGAAAATTAGAAACACCCCTCTCATGCATCCTCGTAATTCACAATTGGTGCATGGATGACCCTATTCTGGAGTGATAGGCTCAAAAACTCTAGAACCAGCACACAATGATCTTCCAAAGAAAATCAAACTTTGTTCCGCATGCACAGGGCCGGTGCTAGGATTTTTGCCTACAGAAGCAAAGTTGCATTTTTGCAATTGATTGTATTACTAGATCTGGGCAGGTATTTGACTGTGCATGCACAGCTGTAATATGCCTTGGAAATAGCAGTACCCCCATGAATTGGGCAATGGCACTCTTCAGTGCTGATGAGCCACATGGTTTATCTTAGTTTTCGTATACCAGGTGAATGGAGATTATCAGAAACACACACACTAAACATTTTCTTTCAGATACTCCTGTACAAGACACCAAGTTTTCTCTTCAAGAGAGTATGTTTGCTACTGGAGCTGCTTCCCGCTACTGGATCTCCATTGTTGCAATTTTAAACAAATTTGTAGCAATAACTAGAATCAATTCCCCTGTGACTATGTAAATAGTAACACCTACGTTTTTGCAGCAGAAGGGTTCCTTTACACAATTCGCAAAGGGTTTGGTTAAAGGACATTCACAAAGGCAATCAATGAAGAAATGGAAAATGAAGCCTGCACCCTTAAAATGGACCTTGGGAATACCCACACAGGGTTAAAGTGATATTAAAGGCAAACAATGTTTTCCCTCCCCCCCATGTAAATCTTAGCACTTACCTTAAATGATGTCTCTTATTCTGGTCTTCTTCTTCTTTCCCCATGTTTTCATGTGTCCCTCCAGCGGTGCTACGTCACTCCGATCCAGGGCTGACTGCTCTGTCCCTCCGATCCAGCGGTGTCTGCATGCGGGTGCACGCGTCCATAGACTTACCTTGCGTCTCTGCTCGTCTCCCGGCCGAGAATTGGAACTGCGCATGCGCCCGCCCCAAGATCCTTTGCGGCCGTACAAGCAGTTCCTGATTCTCGGCGCGGGAGCGAGCAGCGTTAACGAGGTAAGTTTAAAATGATTTTTTTTTTTTTTTACACTTCTTCCCTATATCTACTGCTTGCTAGCAGTAGATATAAGCAAAAAAAAACGGAGGGTTTAGAACCCCTTTAAGCAAAAGGTTTGCTTCAATGCTGGCCCCCTCAGCTGCTTATACCTACATTTCCTTCACTGCCCCATTTACCCAAGGAAGTTAAGTGATATACCTGGTACTTCTTGGTATGGGAGTGCATGTGACTTCCCCATAGGATGTCCAAAAGCTAGAGCCTCTGTAAACATCACATAAGTCCAGGCCAGGCATTGTGATGGAGTCCTTCCGCTGTTTAAAGGTAGGGGCTTCCATTTTTTTGTTTTATATCAAACTGAATACATCACTTAATGATGAGGCATATGTTTCTAAATTCTCCAGATTAATTTATTTGTGTTAATATCTATCTATCTATCTATCTATCTATCTATCTATCTATCTATCTATCTATCTATCTATCTATCTATCTATCTAAAAATCTAAGTGTGTGTGTGTTTGCTAAATGCTTTAATGGCACATTAATTCCTGGTAACTGCCTGTGCAGGGAACTGAAATCTAAAACAATATTATCAGTCTTCTCAGTGACCTTCTGTGAAGCATAAAACGTTTCCCCCATTTAACTGAGCTATGGTGGAGGTGTTTTTAGTCCAAATCAGAAGAGCAGCGTGATGTTGTCACCCAAGGACATGAAGTGAACTACCAATTAACATCACTAGGTGAAAATAAAAAAAAAACAAATGCAGCCACCACAAGAACTGATAAGCTGCAATATTTTTGATTTGAGGCTTAGATTTAGTTTAAAACTAAATACCTATATATTTTCTCATTAGTGTGTTTAATATGATGTGCTAATAAGATCTGCAATAAATAAAATATACAGAAAATTGGAATAAAACCAGAATAAGCACAGCTGCACAGGAACCTGAGCGTTATATTCCTTGGAAAAAAAAGTAAAGAAACAATCTCTGTTGAGTAAAACATTTATAGTGGTCTGTAATGTTCAAGAACATTCATTGTGGTGCAGAGCTCTAATGAAAAATATTCCTTGTTTGAGTTTATATAAATAGATACAGCAGTCTGTTACTAAAAAACAAAAAGTTAAAGTTAAAATAATGGACTATTATAAAGAAAAAAAGATGCACTTACAGAAACCTTTAACATTATGTTTATTATTATTTTGTTCCCCATGGTCCCTATGCATGCTGTAAAGTAGCCACTGCTTGCTCACATGATGGACTATAATATCAATAGAAATAAGTAAACTAAACGTGAGATTGTAGTCCATCACAAGAGTGAGCTTGGAGCGGTGACTACTTTACAACACACACAGGGTCCATGGGGAACAAAATTAGCCACCCTCCAGAAGGAAGGAGAGTGTCAGCACCAATTCAGAGACGATTTGAGGATGTACAGCTGAGTGACACACAAATAAGAAATTTTTGTTAATAGTTAAGGTACTTGAATGCATTTTTAAAGTTTAACTCCTGAGTTTAGTTCCACTTTAAAAGGTTCTTTTAAATAAAAAAAAAAACAGTTTTGCAATATAGTAAATATTACTATTACAATTTTGTTTTATACATATTTACCATTTAAATCCAGCAAGTGATAAGAACCAGACAAGTCTAATACTTTTCTGAAGCTCATAGAATGGAACTTCCTAAATGGACCTGAATAAATTAGCTAAGTAAAAGTGCTCCTGAATCCATAAAGATACAGATCTTGGTTCATTAAAGTGCAGGGACACAGTGTTAAAGCAAGCCACACTATCATTGATTATTACGCAATGTTAAACCCTAATTTGTGCTGCTTTCTTGCTATGTGAAAAAAAATAAAAATAGGTGATAATATTCCACTTTAGTTTTCAAATTGTTTATTGCTCAAATTCTCATGTCATATTATAGAGAAAATGCTTAATTTATAATCGTTTAGTCAAAAATACATAACAATCCAACACACCAAGGGGCCTATTTATAAACAATTCACAAAGCCATTCTTCCTTTGAATCTCTGTGAGCGCTCTGTTCTGTACAAATTCTAATGTTCTTAGTATATTTTCCTTTCAGGTCAAATATAACATTTGGAAAATAGCATATTATGACCACTAGATGGAGACGAGGAGCAAATGAAACAAATACTTTTTCCCTTTGCTCATCCTAAAAAGAAAATATACTAAGAATGATTGGTTTTGCCTCTATTTGCACAGAACAAATGTTCAAAGTATAGCAGAGCGAATGGCTCTATCAATTTAAAAAAAAAAACAGACTGTAGAAGGGTGTGGCAATGCCACGATGTAATTTGGCAACATTGTCCCCAAGAACAGTCAGTTAGAGGGGCTAAGAGGTTCCACAATGTGAATGCCTTTGCGGAGGAGGAACTGGCTGTTCAGTTCCTTCCAGGTTTTCCGGACTATAGTGGGATAAGATCTCCAGTCCTAGGGCCAGGTGTTTTTCCAATGACCAACTTGGGCTGATCAGGTGGCTGAGAGCAGCCTCATTAGTAAGCCAGCCCAGCGCTCAGAGGAGAGTTGTGGGTGTGCAGGAGGCACACGACCACAGGCAGACTCTGCTGCGTGCACAAGCACAAGTGACACAGCCAGGAAGGCTGGAGAGGTCAAGAGGGTTGGGGACCCTGAGATACCTGCTAGAGAAACGGAGAGAGACAGTGACCCACGAGGGGTGAATACTGAACCGCTTGGAGCTGAGGAAAGCTGCTGAGCAGTGCTGAGGACTGTATTGACAGAGAAATACGGTAAAGTCCTGGGACTATAACACTGGGAGTGTATGGGACAGACAGATGTCGGTAAGACCAAAACATGATGTCTTGATGAGAGTCCAATGAACTGTTATGCTTAATTTATGCTGAAGAAAGGCTAGTTATTCTGTGAAGTTCATGGATTGTTGACCTTTTGCATGAATAAAGAATGTCCTTTTATGTTAAAGTCAGCTTCAGGAGTGGTCTCTTAGCGCGCACCATTGGGCTATATTCCCCAAACTATCACAAGACCCATAAGTGTAAAGGTTTGTATCCCTATAGCTACAATGCCAATGAGGGATCAGCCTGTAAGTCCACCTGCATCCAGCCTGGGTTTTTAGAGGAAGGTTAACCCCACCCACCAAAAAACATTGGCATCCCTCAAAAACCACACTGCTTCTCTACTCATATCTGAGTACACCTTTAGGACTCATTGACACCAGATGCATTGGGGGCAGCACTGGCTGTTTTTTCCAGTGCAGCCCTCAACGCAATTTGCCCTGCCACAGATGGGCACAGTTCACATGCATGCAGTATTTTTTTTAGCGCAGCAGGGTGTGACATGGTATATACACCTACAACAAGCTGGGCCCATATAACTTATTGAAATGTCACTTGTGACATTTCAATAGAGTTCTTTAAAAAAAAAAAGTAAAAAGTAAACATTGTGATGTGCCGAGATTAGCACATCAGCACAGTGCCAGGCAATGCACCCCAGCAACTGTGCGTTGTAGTGCAGCTGCTGGTGTGAATGGGCCCTTAGAAGCAGTTTCTGCCTCTTCATTGTCCTATAAGTTGGCTGTTGAAGGGGTTTTTTATATACTGTAGTGAAGACAGTAAGGCCCCTTTCATATGAGTAGTTTGATCGAGTTTCACGTGTCAGTTTTTTAGGCAGACCCGATCGGATGCTCTATGCAAGTCTATGGGCAGCTGTATGTAAACAAACGAGCGTCCATTTATACCTAGTTAGCCCCGGGGTCCAGCAGTTTCCTCAGGATGGGCCATGAAGTCAGATGTTTTAGTGCAAGTAGCTCACTTACACGGCCAGTACTTTCCACCCTCTGATAAATATTTCTGGTAACTTCCAATTGTACTAAAAATAAAAAGAACATCCGATCTGGACAGTAAATGCTGTTTCCTAAGGGTCTCCTGCCTATAGTGCCTGCTACCATCTAAGGTAAGTGGACTGAAATCTGCAACAGTCATCTAATGCCTACTTTTACTTTCTCAATTTTTGTTCTCAATAACTGGTGTTGTGCAAGTGAAATCAGTAGAAAAATTAAAAAAGGAGGGGCACAGACCCCATCAATGCCCTATTCAAACAAATTGCACAATAAAATTCCCTATATGATAATGAAATATAATCACCAATTATTTATAAAGTAGCTTCCACTATATATATGAATAATGAGAATAGATGTATGCCCCTTAGAATAGTGGTGAAGCTACAATCTTATCTCAACACAAAATATATAGAAAAGTAACAATTTATTTATTAAACAAAATGAATAAATTCCACAAACTACAAAGATATCAAAACAAACCATATATCCATAACCATAAAAATCCCATAGAAAAGGTACAAGAAAGAAGAGGGCTGTGCAAACTAAGAAATATCAAAGTGACATAGGAAGATATAGATATAATGTAGTATTTTGTAGGTGAATGACAATGCCAGTGGGCAATGGTATCAGGTATATAAATCCATCAACAAAATTGCAGCAAATATCCCAATCCTCACAGGTAGTCTATCAGGGGGGAGCTCCAAAGGTGTCCATATGAGATTGTATAATGCTCTTTATGTGTCAACAAAGTAAAGATGACTGTATGGGACATATAGACATCACATCTGTACCATGCTGTATTGGATATAAAACAGTACGTCCTGGGGGAATGGGATCCACAAGGTCCCCTGTTGTACTTCTGTGTACAGCCGCTAATGTTATATACAGTAACTGGTGGTACAAACATCTTGCACGTTGTCCAATATGTCAATATTCAATATGAGTGAAAACAATATGAATGGAACAGTCTCACCATATTCATATGCAGCTCCCAAAGCTCTGTGGGTCAAAAGGCTTCTACACGAAATCCAGTGTGTAGTGGGAAATAGTCTCCAGACTCACATGGGTGTCATCTAGTAAGGTGTATAGACAGTCCAACTGGCATTCAAACAAAAGTTGCACAGCCCTATAGCCTGTCAGGAAGCCAGAGCCAGAGTTGGAGCCAGAATTCTTTCACGGCAGTTTGCGCATGCGCATAGTGCAGCTAATAGAGTTGTATTGCGTGCAGCGTCTCTGCGTAATCGTGCACGCTGTGTCCGGGTTCGTGCGCACGGGCACGCGTCAACGTATTGTTTGAGTTTTTGGCTCCCTCTGGGCTATATAAGGCTGTGGCTAACAAACCTCCTTTGCTGTCAGATTGTCAGCTTCCCTGTGTCCCTGTATCCTGCTCCTGAATTGCTTCTGTTTCTAACCAGGCTTGGCTTGACTCTTCTGCTTCTCTCCAGTAATTGACCCTTGGCTTGTTCTTGACGATTCTCCTGCTTACCCCCTGTACTGCATTGCCTGCGCGTTGATGACCTCGGCCTGTCCTGACTACGCTGCAATCCTTGCCTGCTGGACTTACAACACTCTCTGTTACTCCTGCTCATCGGTTTCAGCTACTACTGGCACTCCTGCCCCTCTGTGCCCCGGTGCTCCTGTACCCATCCAGGTGCCCCAGGACCAGAGAAGTGAGAGAGGCCGCCCTCAACATCTCAGACTCTCCTAAGGTACGTGACATAGCCATTATGTTCCTGACATGTTTCGCTCCTGTCTCAAAGCTGGCATTGTCATTAATCTACGAAATATCTATATCTACCTATGTCAATTTGATATATTGCACAACCCTTTTCTTTCTTATCCCTTTTCTATGGGATTTTGATGGTTTTAAAAGGGGATATATGGTTCTTTTTTATATCTACTGTATGTGGTTCGTAGAATGTATTCATTTTGTTCAGCAAATGAAATGATCCGGTCAGTAGTGTAATTACTGGAACATATGTCACTGCGGGGGAAAAGAAGCTCTGGTAAACAGAACACAAATGAAAAAGGACATGGGGCATAATGATTCATAATGTTTCCTGGCAACAAAAGTGAATTCACATGGTGTGGGCACCTAAACCTATGTTACTATGGAAGAATTAAAGCTGCCATAGAATGTGCAACTAGTACTTTACCAACATTAGTAAATAGTGCACTTTTTGTGTACAAAAATAATACAACTTTTTGTCTGTAACTTTTCACTTTGGTTTTAACGTTTGCTTTTTGAATAAACCACAGACAGGTTTTCTACTAATGGGTTTTTCTCTGTAGACTGTTAACTATGTGACCCATTACCATTATTAATACTCTACTATATTTGTATTTGGATAAACTAAGGATTTTTTTTATGTGGTATCTATAATGCAGCACTAATCCACCTCAGACTGGTGTGTCTGCGAATTAGAAATACCCTTAATCATGGCAATGAGTAGGAAATGTTTTATAATTATGTGCCTATTTAATTATGAAACTGTAAATGTTGTTAATATGTACTACGTTTTATTATGTCGCTCTAACTCACCTCTGATGAAGTTGTTGTAATGTGTACGGTGGAGTCTATCAGCACAATCCCCAGAAGCTTTCAGGGCCCATTCACACCAATTGTGGTGCGTTCCAGAGCGGCAATGTTTTAAAAAGGCTAGAACCATAAGTTCTAGCCCTTATAGAGTTTGAATTCAAACTTTTTTATAAAGTTCGAATTCGAACCTAACACGGGTGTGTTCTGCCCTTCACTAGTCACGGTGGTGTGTCACCTGGTACCCACACCGGGTGTCACCCCGCCTCAGGACACCTCTGTTGTCAAGCTTAGCTTTGACAAAATGCCTAGGTGTGAACGGAGCCTAAAATAAAGCCAAACTCTCAAGCCTTAAACAAGTGCAAAAATGCCTGTACCCAAAGACACTTAGCTCAAATGTGAATGGGTACTGAGGGGGAGCAAAAAGTCAGAATTTGAAGATGCATGTAGAAAGAATCTAAGTGGATGGTGTCTCAGCATACAAAGCATCATGTAAGCTTGTAATAACACATTCCGGATTTAACCATGGGTGGTGCATTAAGTGGGGTATCCTTGATGGAATGCTGTCACTATTCATGTTTGCCTTGCTCAGGCCTGTTAACTGTGAGAATGAGAGGATGATTACTTAGTATCCAGCCATGTCTGTATGTTTGTTATAGCTGTTAGGGTGAGCAGACAAGAAAAGAAAACAAATGAGGGGGATTTTTCCTTTTGAAATGATTCAGCTTGTTCAGTGAGAGCTGTCAGCAGACAGATGTATGATGGAAAAACTGAGATTGGAAAAAAAAACACATTTGTGACTTACATAAAGCTCCGCAGGGCATTCCCTTCTATACTGAAGTTTTGTCAGACCATGACACAATCTGCTTCTACTTCCTCACCATCAGAAAACATCATTATCATCTATTATAGCACGTCAGCAACTTTCAGCAGTGCCTCAATAAAATACTTTACTCCTACTAGCGATACAATTATTTGACATGCAGTGGTAATTTTGACCCCCAATCTGGTCAGTGTACTATAAAAAATACTCCAATTACAGTTGCTGTCAGCACTGTCTGTTACGTCTTGTACTTTCCACTCTGATATCTGGAAAAGAGCTGCATTCTCCAGGCTGACTAAAAGTTTCCAAAAAGGCAAACTGAACTGTTTAAGGTGGTCTGGCAGCTTTACAAGCAATATATCTTCATCTCAGCAGATAGCGTGGATACTCTGTACAGTCTACCTGCACAGTTGTGGGACCCAAAATGGAAGAAACATGTAACCTGCAGTGTTATGTTTTCTTCTGTGATGTAGATATATTTGGCCAATCAGCACCTTTGCTATAGTTTTTTTTTTTTTGCTCTTACAACCAGGGTTTCTTGGTCTTTCATTTTAATTTGCGTTTGGCAGCGGTTATTTTACATAGCAAACATTCTTTTTTGCTGTAAGGTTAAAAAGTGGATTTTTTAGGAGGAGTATTTTGGGTTTTTTCATTTTTTTTTTCATTATTCTTATAAGACCTTAATTTTTGGGATGCTCAAAGCGGTGCATTCACTGGCTATTTAATGCAAAATTTAATTAAAAAAGGAGTAGAAAAGACAAATGGGTAACACCTGTAACATATGAGGGCTTAGCAGCATGTAACGTATGGAGTGCAGGGCTCTGGACTATGTAACTATGGAGTGCAGGGCTCAGGTGTATGTAACATATGGAGTGCAGGGCTCAGGTGTATGTAATTTATGGAGTGCAGGGTTCAGGTGTATGTAATTTATGGAGCGCAGGGCTCAGGTGTATGTAACATATGGAGTGCAGGGCTCAGGTGTATGTAATTTATGGAGAGCAGAGCTCAGGTGTATGTAATGTATGGAGAGCAGGGCTCAGGTGTATGTAACATATGAGGGCTTAGCAGTATGTAATGTATGGGTGCAGGGCTCCTGACTATAACATATAAAGTGCAGGGGTCAGGAGTATGCAACATATGGAATGCAGGGGTCAGGTGTGTGTAACGTAAAGAGCGCAGGGGTGTGTTATGTATGTGTTTTCACCCTCAGGTGGATGCCAACGCAGCCTTATGTTAGTGCCAGCCCTGTATGCATGTAACTGTTTGTGCAAGTATTTACATATGTAATGACTAAATGGACATGGCCTTAGGCACCACTACTGCTGCATAGACATTGAGAGCCAGGGGGGAATATGTAAACATAAACAATGTGTAGGCTGCTGTACACTTTTCATAGGAATGAGGACACTGTGAAAGGGAGCTGAGGGTAATCTCTTGAACATTTGTCATAGAGGAAAAGGCACTATGAAAGGGAGCTGAGTGTAAGCCCTTGTACACTTGCCATAGGGAAGAGGACTTTCTGAGAGGGAGGGTGATCTCTTGTCATAGAGGAGAGGACACTATCAGAGAGAGATGAGGATGATTCTGTACACTTATAATAGGGAATCCGGCACTAGTGACCCGGCACAGGTGAGCCCTTGGTTTTAGTGGGGCACTTCAATGTGAAGGGGAAACCCATTTTTTGTGTGTTTTTGCCCAAAGCTGCCAGACAAGTGCAAGAACAAGGTAGGAACAAAATACATGTAGTGGAACTACAAGCAACATAGCAGCTAGCTGCAGACCTGTGACACACAAGTAGTAGAACTACACTTAACAGACCAGCTGCCATGCTGATTTGTGACTGTGACACTCAATTAGAAATGAGCAGCTGTGATATAAGTAATATGGAGACTGGTGATGCCAAATTTCACAAAATCCAGACTTCTCTGTTTTCTTCTGCTCTTTACCGAGGTACCAGTCATTCTGACACACAGAATAGAACAGAAAATTGTTGTGTGTTGTGAGACAGAGCTGGTCATCTTCAAACTATGAGTGCCAACCTAAAACTAATTGATACACAATTATATGTAACAATTTTAGGAGCATTTAGGCTGGAGTTCTTTTTCAAAGTATTTCAGCAGGGACTACCATTTACTTAATAAATAGCATTAAGAGACATTTGTATACCTTTTTTTTATTCTCTAGACTAGAAGGTTGCCTTTTTCAAAATTGTGAAGCCAGAAAAATGCTTTATTTGGTATTGTCTGTCTGTAGGCGTAGCACACATGAGAAGTAATATAAGCATACGATATTTTACTCTTTGGTGACTTTTCCCATCACCATTATTATTATAACAGCTGTTGGCTTGAAATGATGATTTTAGAACATGGTGTAGTATTCCGGCTCTAGGCTGATGCTCAGAACAACTGTGTACTGGAAGAGAGTTAGCTATTGGCAACCTTAATAAAAGCTATTTTGTTGAATTTAATCCCCAGGCCAGGATTTGTCTATAGTAGACACAGTCAAAAACTTGTCTGTTTTTGGCAGATTGTAGATTTGGTCATGGTAGGAACAAATTACTCAGCCCTGCTTTTTTTACATTTCAAAATGTTAGTGTATTGCGACAGTGTATGACATAAAACAGCTTCAACTAACTATCTGGTACATAATGTGGGGGTTCAGCTTCAAAAAGTGAGCATATAGAGCAATAGAAATGTTAGTCTATTCACTGACAGGGTTATTCACAAAAGGGTGAGGAGTTTGGAGAAGGCAGGAGAAGTGAACAATCTAGAACAGGGGTGCCCATTAGGTCGATCACGATGCACCAGTCGATCGCATAGCGATTACTGGTAGATCGCGATGTCCCGTCTTCTCTGGATCCCCGCTGCTCTACCCCATCTGTATGCAGCGGGGATCCGAGGAAAAGTGAAGCTGCAGTCGGCGGCGGGGGGCGGTGAACGGAGCCGCTATCACAGCAGCACGTCGAGCGGTAAAGGGGAGAGAGAGCCGCTCAGCCTGGATTTGACAGCCGGCGGCTCTCTCTCTTCTTACTGCACATGCTGCTGGCTCCATGGTTACAGCGGCCACGCCCCCCCCGGCGACTGAAGTGCTTCCTTCACTTCTCTTTTGATCCCCCGCTGGCTCTGCCTCAATCCTTTGTGCAAGGCAAACACTGGAGTGAACAGCTTATCACTCCAGTGTTTGTAAAAAACTGGGGACACATAGTACTATGTGTCCCCAGTTATGAATGAACAGGATGTGATTTACATCACTTCCTGTTCATTCATGAGTTCCTCAATGGGGAGAAGCACTCACTACAGAGGCTCCTCCCCATTCAGAAACTGGTGATAGCAATTTTTTTCTGAATGAATGGGAAGCCTCTGTGCTCTCTATTCATTTAGAACAAAGGCTGCAGAAAAAGAGATTGAGGACTTTGTAGCCTCAATTTCTTTTTCTATTTTAAAAGGGAAATATCAGGGGGTTGTTTAGACCCCTAATATTTCCCCAAAGCCCCCCAACAGTAAAAGAATAAATAATGAATTTTTCTTGCCACGTGCGCAAAAGGAGCTGGCTACGGCTATGCTCCCGCAGTGCTCGTGCGGCTGCCGGCTGAATGTGTCAGACGCCGCAGACGGAAAGGGGCAGGACACCTCTCCCCGTGTGCAACGTCGCCCCCACACGAGCACAGCGAGAGGATAGGATGGCGCCTCTAGAACGCACTGGATTGCAAGCCGGTCGACTCCCTGCGTTCAGAGGTGGGAGGGGACGTGGGTTGCACAGCAGCCATGTCCCCCACCCACAGTTCGATTGCCCGCACCCGGAACGCAGGCACATTAGTGCCTGCATTCCGTTCCACTGTGACCTGCTTGCAGCATTTTTGCGGATCGCACTGGACCGGAACACAGGCACTAATGTGCCTGGGTTCCAGGTGCAGGCGATCGCACTGTGGGTGAGGGGCCTGGCTGCAGTACCATTGACTTCAATGCACCACCATGCCCCCTCCTGCCCCTGAACGCAGGTGTTTTTTCATTGGCAGATCTTATTGAGCTCGTCATTTGAAAAGTAGATCTCCAGACGAAAAATTGTGGGCGCCCCTGATCTAGAACAACATAGCTGAACTGGAAAGTGAGCTGAATTGGAGAATTTTTCCCAAACAACTATGTTGTCCTAGATTGTTCACTTCTCCTGCCTTCTCCAAACACTTCACCCTTTAGTTATTAAGCCGGTAGATGTTGGTTTCTGGGTTGTTGTGCCACTTTAGTTTTTCCACAAATATGGAATATACATTTTCCCATGCAAGGATGAATCCAGCAAGAAAACGGGAAAATAAAACTTTGCTCTTCTCACCATCATCTGCATAGAAACCTCCTGTTCTTTTCTATGCCAGGTGGAAAACTGTATATGTCATTGTGGCCAGGGAGCTCACCTTCTCTTTGCCTGGCAGGCTGCAGGGACCAAAACAAAGGAAAATACAGGTTTGTGTCAATCCAACGGACTAGGAACTCCTGGAGACTTTTTGTAATCTTATAAAGTACCAAATAAAACCTTTCCAAGCCAACCCCTAAAGCACCTAGATGTACTGTTAGGCACAATATATATGATTTATGACCCTGCCACCAGATCTCACTTTTAAATGAAAACCTTGCACAGCAGTAGAGGATAATAAGCACTCGTACTCATTTTTCTCTAGACACGTAAGATTCGTTTCATTCCGAATTGAAATTTGGACGAATTTCGGCATTTTCAGACATTCGGATGAATCTGAATTTCCAAGTGAAAGAAATAACGAATCCAACGTCCACGTATTTTTGATAACGAAAATCATGTTGATGAGTACAAGAGCTGCTTCCCCACAACCCTTGCCCCATGGTTGAGGGGATCTGCGGGCAGGAGGGCTTATCTGAATCTGGGAGCCCCCTTTTATACAGGGGGCACCCAGATGCTGCCCCCCCTTGTGAATGGGTAAGGCGTAGTTGTTATCCTTACTCATTCACCAAATACAATAACATTGTAATTAAAAATACCACATCGTAAAAAAAAGTATTTTATTTGAAAAAAAAAAATGTCCATCAATGAAATCCACCGGAGAGCTGTCATGGAATGTAAACAAATGGGCGGAGCAAGTCCCGAGACGTCACAACTCACTCCACCACTTTGTTGACATTCAGGAGCGTGGATTCTTTTTTTGGCAAGACAGCAGCCATCGTCCAACATGACTGACGTGGATCTAATGGTGTGGTGTGTTGATTTACTATTTTACTTTATTTGGCGAATGAGTAGGGGTAACAACTGCCTCTTACTCATTCACAAGGGGGTGAGGCAGCATCTGGGTTCATCCAGATTCAGATAAGCCCCCTGCCCTTAGACCCCCACAACCACCGGGCCAGGGTTGTGGGGAAGAGGCCCTTTTCCTCATCAACATTGGGACAAAATGCTTTGCCAGGGGTCCCTCCCCGTGTTGGGGGCCTATGGCCAGGTATGGTGCAGGAGGTGGGGGATGCAAGCTCACTCCCCCTTTCCTGCTCTGCCAGGCTGCTGCTCGGCTCAAGGGTCTGGTAAAAGATTTTGGGGGTGACCCCATACTTACCCCCCCCCCCTCCAAAAAAAAAAATAAAACCTAAAGGGTCTGATATGCATTGGTGTTTTTTTTTTCTTTGTTCCTGTGGGCTGTCAAAAGTTAAAAAGAAAAAAAAGTAAACATTCAATGTAACTTTTCTTTAATGAACATTCCCTCATAATTATCATTTAGCTCCGAATCTGAAATTAAGATGAAAAATTTGGAAAGAATCCAAATAACAAAAGAAAACCCCAATAACAAAAAATACGTACGGAAATGAACCGTAACTAATTTTTTGCCGGCTTACATGTCTATTTTTCACAACCTTTTTTTTTCCGGATTGTAAACCATGTAATTTAAGTAACATTTTCCATAATTCTTTCATAGTAAAATAATGAAATAATTATTTCATAATATCATCAGTCACTTGGTACAGTCTTGTTTATGCTCAGGAATTTCTAATTTCAGATGCTGAAGATAAGGGTGCCAGCACCATAGAGTATTAGGCAGGGAACAGCAAGAGAAAGTGATATATTTGCAGCTGCATCTTACTGCCAAGTGGGTTCCAGTGATTAGGAGGGTGGAGATGAGATGAGATGACAGACCGTATGTGGGTGCCAGAGATTGGAGTGAGAGAAAGGCAGTACAGCACAAGGCAGAATTTTGCCCAGGCACAGGGGCAGTTTGCATAGGACTAGAGAAGGCAGCCACCCTATTCCGCTGGATGGCATTGCCCCACGTATACAGGCCCCTGCTATACACAGAGTTGGTCCACAAAGCTTTGCAGTTTGAGCCTTTTTTTACACATCTGTTTGCGACAGCACCATTCTGGTATGTAGCCTCTGCCTGGAGCATGTCAGCCGTTGTAAAGCTACCAGACATTTGAGTACCACATGCATGAGGAAACATATGGCTCTTCACCACAAATACCTGTCAGCAGCAAAAGACTGGCACTCCTCCTCCTCTTTCCCCACGTTCCATCTCTACCCTCTTTCCTCTACAAGATTCTCCTCTGCATCCGCTGCAACATCTGTGGCCTTAACAGTAGGGAGGGAAGGGGTTTCAGACCTTATGCCACATCATGCATGAGCCCACACTAAGTAGGGTCAAGGATAGGCCTGAACCTCGCCATAAGGCTGGTTTCACACCTGGGTGTTTTTCAGCGCTGATTGAAGCACTGAAAAACGCTCAATATGTGAAACTCTTTGAATCCCTATGGGCATGGTTTCCACCTGGGCGTATTTGAGCGCGTTTTGTCGCGCTGAAAAACTCCCTACGTGCGAAAAAGTACTTGAGCTTCTTTTTTGCGCATAGATGCCGATTTCAGCGCGTATCCATTGGTATTCCCGAGTGTGGCTCAGGATTAATTTTCTGTACCAAAGCGGTAACCCCAAGCCACACTCGGAAATACAGCGTAGGCCTTACCTTGTCCGCGATCCCCGCTGTGTCCTCCAGCCGCTGCCGACACCCGTCTTCCAGGTTCCGTCCCTTGTGAGCGTCCGCGTCGCAGGGGGGCGGAACCGGTGGGAAGTTTAAAAGTAAAAAAAAAGAAAAACATATTAAAAAAAAGGAGAGAAAAAAATCATACCGCCAGGGAGGTTAAAAAATGTACGTTGAACATTTCATTAGACAAAAAAAGTGCTACAAAAGCAAGAGCAAAAACGGGCATAAAACGCACCTATTAGGAACGCCCAGGTGTGAACCCAGCCTAAGCCTAAAAAAACCCACCTGCCATTCCCAGCACCATCATTTTACAGGTGTTTCTTCCACAGCTACTGGAGCAGAAACAAAATGTCCCCTAATCACCCCCATGCCCAGCATATCAATGTCAGGTTGGCAAAACTGCTGGTTTTACAGCTGATCCTATTCCAGCTCATGGAGTCGGCCCCCCGCCGCGAGTTTATGGCCCGTGCTACACAACAGTGGCACATACCCAGCCAATAATATTTAGCCTGGAAGGCCATCCCTGCCCTCCACCAGCATGTAGAAAGTAATAGGTCCACTCAGCAGCCGTGGAAAGGGGGGTAGGGAAGAAATAGTCCTTGACTCAGTTTACCTCAACACAGGTTTTGCCACTAAACACACTACCCTAAAGTACATTTGAAACTGTAAAAACGTTTAGCATTTGTGTGCTTTTTACTTAGATGCACAACATTATTATTTGTGGTTTTATAAGTTAATATTTCATGGCAAATTCAGTTGCTTAAAAAATCCCTTAACCCTTTCGCTGCATAAATATACACCTGTATCATTTTATCACAACACAAACACCAAAACAATTTTTTACATAAGTCGATTATTTACAGTTTTGCATACCTTCATTTTTTTACCTTTTCGCAAAAAGGCGCAATTACAAATTTGCTAATATTTGTTATTTATTAACTCAATACAGTTTTATCTTTTAGATTTAGTCAGAAAATTATTTTTTTTGTGCACGGATACTGATTTTGGTGTGTTTTAACAATTGAATTGTGTATTTTTATCGGTTTAATATTAATTTGAGAAACATTTGCGCAATTATCGCAGGGCCTACAAATTTAGTATCACCATCTTTTTATTCTACCGGGCCTGCGCTTTCAGAAAATATATGGTTTGGGGGGTCTTTTACAAACGCTAGCAACGCAGCAGTTCAAAATCAAACCAATAGGAAAAAATTGCAGAAAATTCAAAAATGGCTTGGCCAGCTGATTTGAAAAATGTTCCGGAGGGCTTGGCAGCGAAAGGAACACCAGATGTCACTGTTGATCTTTTATAGGGTATAGTTTGTTGGAGGACGCTGCAACTTGTCAGTCTCAAAATAAACTCAGCCATTTTAGCCAAGGCACTCTTCCCCTTTGTGAAATGTATATCATAAGATAAAAAAAACAGCTAAAATTCTTCTGACAGCATACAAATGACATGATTACTCATTTCAGATGCTAAGGATGAGACTACTTCTTTTTATAAAGGTATTTCCTTTGTCGACAGTCCCTGATGCCAGCCTGTGCTGATCGTGTGGGGAAGCTTTAATAAGACCCCCTATTTTTTAGCTATTTGCAGTGCAGAAAACAGCGTCAAGGCTGCTGGAGCATCTGGAGCCACTCTGTGCTAGCCAGATGTCTCTTATAAAACACTATACTTTCTGTGGTTTTCCGAGTGGGTAGTGCACGGTGTGTGTGTTGAAACGGGAAAACTCTTGTAGGTCATGCATGTACAGTATATGTCTGTTAACATAGGAACAGACAACAATGCCAGCAGATACATTTATATACATCATACAAAATGAGTAATTGACAGGATGTGGCTGAAGTTAAAGTGGAATTGTGGGTAAAATAAAAAAATACACCTATGTTGCAGTCTGTCACTAGCATTAACACTGCAGTTTTTGTTTATCTGAATGCCCACTGTAACATAGTATTATTATCTGCTGACCCTGCCAGTAGATTTGTTATTTTTCCCTTTATTTAACAAGCTGGGTAGCACAGTGGCCTAGTGGTTAGCAGTTACGCTGCCTTGTAGCACTGGGCGGTTCCTGAGTCGAATCCTGGTCAGGACACTATCTGCATGGAGTTTGCATGTTCTCCCTGTGCTTGCGAGGGCTTCCTCCGGGTACTCCGTTTTCCTCCCACAGCCGCTATATAAATACCTATAATGAATAAATTAGCTGACCTGTCCAGCAAAAGTGACATTTATTGGGCTTGGGGCAAGTATTGCATCCTGGGAAGGTAACATCAGCAGAGCATTGCTGGGAAATCTCATCTGTAATCTCAGGAGATCTCAGGGAAAAGCATTTTCCTACCCTGAGATGCATGATCACATGTCCTAGTCACATGTGCCAGAGTTCCAGGAAGTAAAGGTTGATCTAGCAATCTGCCCTTAGTTAAAATGGTCACTGTCAGAAGACTGGGGAAGAAAAGAAAAAATAGGAATGCAAAGAATAAAAAAGTCTGCAGTTATCTAGAAGTATCTATTTGTAGATTGTCATTACTAAACATTTCTAAAGGTGCCTTTTTTTAATATTTATGGGTTGAGTTCTGCTTTAACCACATGAAGATCGGAATGTTAAACCCCCTTCCGATCCAGGCCATTTTTCAGTATTCAGCGCTGAGGTACTTTGACTGGCATTTATTTAGTCATGCAACGCTGTACTGAAATTAATTTTATACACTTTTTGGGGACAGATAGAGCTTTCTTATAGTGGTATTTAATCACCACTACGGGTTTTTATTTTTGACTATATAAAGAAAAACATACTGAACATTTAAAAAAAAAACTTTTTTCTCCACATTGTTAATGAAATATTGTAAATAAATAATCTATCTTCATACATTTAGGCCAAAATGTATTCTGCTACATTTCTTTGATAACCCACCCGCCCCCCCCCCCCCCCAAATAAGTGTATATTAATTAGAATGTGTAAAAGTTATACAGTCTACAAAACTGTGGTATAAATCACACAGTGAATCACATTGATGACACTTTGAATCACACTGACACTGTGAATGGCACTAATGACATTGTGAATCACACTAACACTGTGAATCGCACTGAGACACTGTGATGTGCACTGATTGCACTGTAATCTGTTTCAGAATGTACTGTTTTTGACTGTATATCACTTTAAATCTTACTATTGATGATTGCTTTAAAGCTCTCAATCTCTTCTCTCACATCCGGTGTGTGAGAGAGGAGATGGAGACAAGGCTGCAAACCACAGTCATTGTTTACATTTTTGACAGCTGTGATTTGTCACATCAGATCGCATGGTACAGAGCTAATTTTATTTGCTCTCTACCTTGTTTTGGAAACCACACTGTCCAATGGACAGTGCGTGCACAGTTACCCCCTCGTGGGTGTGCGCGAGGGGTGCGTACGAAGCTCCTGGCTGGCCGTTTAATTACAACGGCCTCCCGGGAAGCAGTTGAAGAAAAAAAAAAACTTGCTGCAGTAAGTGATTCAAAATTGTATCTGGAAAAAGACTTTAATTTATTTGTTGCTTACTTAAAATGACATTAAACCCTCAGATTTTTTAACATAAAACAATACTGTAATGTGTGTCTTACTGTAATCCATGGTTGTTTCCCTTCTCTTTGCTGCTCTTCCTTTTAAATCTGTATCTCTTCTCATGCTGGGCTGAACTTCTGTTTTGCAGCTGAGTGCCTTGTCTCTGAAATGGCTACATGGTGTCTGTGTGTACGTTTGCAACCTGAGCCAGCACTACAGGAAGGGGCACTCAGCTGCAAAACAGAAGTTCAGCCCAGCATGAGAAGAGATACAGATTTAAAAGGAAGAGCAGCAAAGAGAAGGGAAACAACCATGGATTACAGTAAGGCACACATTACACTATTGTTGTATGTTAAAAAATCTGAGGGTTTAATGTCACTTTAAGTCCATTTAAATATACCTGTCTATTTAAGACTACCCTGACCACAGGGTGACAAGTTCAACACTGCTGTGCCATTTCACATACTATCACAAGAAGTACAAAAATATTGCATCTACTGGCAGGATCAACAGGTAATAAAAGTATTTTACAGGTGGGAGGCTAGATGCGGAACTTCATATGGATCTCAAAAACATTTTTTCAAAAAAAAAACATTTTTTCATGCGTTGACGATACTTCGCTGCTGCCACTTTTGAAAGGCCTGAACTGTCCCAAATAATGTCCCTTCTTTATACCCCTCTTGGTATTTGAACACTCAATTGTCCAATGCTCTGGGAGCATTGGAATGCACATAGCATGATGTTTGCACACCCATCCATTGATTATGCACTCAGGGCAACCAGCACGGTACTTTTCACTTTATTGGTCTTGTTTATTTTGTATTTCTCATGTGCCCTTTTGTGAATATTTCATGGTTTTAAACTGTTTTATTTTGTGTTTGCACATACAGAACAAAACCTTTAATAAAACTTATTTTTAAAAAAACGAAAAACATACACATACTGTTATGAGAATATGGTGTTACGAAAGGTTTTTTGTTTTTTTAAGTATATGTGCTAAAACACATAGTAACTAGTGATGCATTGTTTATTGTCAAGAACTTCCATCAAAAGTTTTTCTTTTACTGCTAATAAGACCAGGAGCTAAGAAGTATTTTAACTCATTGCTATATAAGAAACTACTCCAGTTCAGGTATTATATTTGGTATGTCATGCTTCAATGGCTTCAGTGGCCGGTTTCAGATCTTATCACAGCTTTTCTGGGGGATTAAGGTTGGGATTCTGAGTTAGCCATTCTAAAATATGAAATTTTTCTGTCTGAACTGTTTTATTGTTGGTTTACTCATCTGTTTTGGATTGTTTCCAGCAAAATCAAAATTAAAAAGTCTAAACTGTCAAGCAAAAACCCTACTGACAAATAAGTATTTGGATGAAGCAATAAGATATTTATAATCCAATATGAAAACAACAACAACTAGGAATTGAAGATGCTATGAAAGTGCATCTAAACCCAATACGAAAATTGTAACATATTGCAGCTCACCTACCAGTCCTGATGTTGTGATAGCATTATTTCTGTTTTTTTCTTTTGATTTCACTAGGTGATCCTGCAAGTACCACACTTAAAGGTATATTCACAAAAGAGTGAAGAGTTTGGAGAAGACAGAAGTGAACAATCTAGGCCAAAATAGCTGATTTGGAAAAATTCTCCAATTCTGGTCACTTTCCAGTTCAGCTATTTTGTCCTAGATTGTTCACTTCTCCAGCCTTCTCCAGAGAGCACAGGAAGTTATTAGCTCACAAGACTTCTAGTAGGATCAACACGTAATTTTTGCACTTATCAAATTGATATAATAAAACATGTTCAATGGCTTATTTTGGGGATGCACCGAATTAAATTTTTAGACCAAAACCAAAATTTCAACATTTGTCAGGCTGAAACCAAAAATTACTTTTTTCCCCCAACCTTTTAAGTTTAAAAACAAAATTGACATTGTTTTATTTTTATGGTTTTTTTTTTAACTTTACTGTTAGTGGCTTTGGGGAAATATCCCTTTTAAAATAGAAAAAGAGATTAAGGACCCAGAATCCTCAATCTCTTTTTCTGCAGCCCCAGCACTCAATAAACAGGAAGCTCTCAGTACAGAGGCTTACTGTTCATGTACAATCTGGAAATAGTAAATATTTGCTATCAAACCAGTCATGAATGGAAAGCAAGCCTCTGTACTAAGCTGCTTCCTGTTCATTCATACAGTGAGCAGATAGTAAATATTTACTATGTCCCCATTCATAAATGAACAGGAAGTGAAGTGTAGCACTTCCTATTCATTCACAACTGGGAAAATCCTGTCCATCTTTTCCGCTGCCAATTTCCCCTCCCCTCTTCCCGATCCTTACATATGTTGGCAATTCCTGGTTGTCAAAATCACTATTACAGTCATTGCTGTAAAAAAAACAGACCTTCTGACATAGCGTTTAAAACCATTGCTCGGACGCAGGATTCAAAGATACAAAGTAACATTATGGTTTCCTTTGGTTTCACTTTGTTTTATTCATTTTCAAATCAAAGAGGTGAGGTTTGATCTGCATATGATGTCAGTCGCAGCTGATAGCTTTGTGAGTGAGAAATAATGTATGATCCTTGTACAGTGCTAGTAGTGTGCTAGCATAGAGGTATGCAGTGCTATATTCAGTGCTGCACATTACGAGTAGGGATGGGATCGATGATCGAGTCGAGGATGAGTTGACTCAAACATCGGCATTTCGTGTGTTCGCCCAACACACGAACTCTCAGGGCGTTCGGCGGGCTGTCCGCTGCAAATTACAGTGAAGAATCGTTACAGACCACTAAGTTTGAATTAGTTGAAATTAGGTATATTGCCTTGTTACAGGTAATAGTATACTACAATTCAATTATTTTAACTGAAATCATAGAGCCGTGTGATTGCAGTTTCAAACAATAACTGAAGAAAAAAAATTAGATAAGTAAAAAGTTTATGGAAATTAGTCAACTTAAAATTTACTCAGCTTCAGTTGTTGTTTTTTTTATTTGCATTTGAATATTTTCACTATATGTTGAGGATTTCAGCTGTTTTACAGTTATATTTCTCTGTTAAAGCTGCTAAAAGATGAACAATCTGCAAAGACTCCAGTAAGCACTATTTGTATGTTACGTATCTACATAATATAACCCCATTGTATAGGGGAAAAAAAATCACATCCCTTTCCTCTGATGCAATAGCAGTATCCACTCTAATTCTCTATATACACTGTGTTTTTTGTTAGAATTATATAGTGGGGGTGGGGGGGGGGGCATTGTCATAATTCACAAAGTTAATACATCAGGATAAGGATCATTATTTTCCATAAAGTGACGTTGCTGAGTCCAATGTAGTTTGTCTAATGTCACATGAAAAGATCCTTATCCGTGTTAAAAGTTCTGGTTTACTTTATCTGGAAACAAAATTATTTTTTTGTTTTAAATAGAGAGATTTTCTATTTTTGTCCTGCTTACCAGGACAGATTGTAATGGGAAAAACTTTTTGTCACCCAAATGGGAATAGAGGGGATATCTTCTAATGGGGACAATTACTCTGGTGGCAATTGTCTAAGAGCAGATTTACCCTCGCTTTTTTGAGAGATTTCCCTCTCATTTCCTTCATTGTCTCCAGAACAAGATGTAAAGGGAAACCTCCATTGTGGGACAAAGGCAGAAAAAATTCCTGACAAGGGTTTTAAACATTCCCTTCTCTGGGAAACTAAAAAAAGAAAAGATTTTGTCTTGGATATAGTTTAAAGGAGCTTATGTTGCACAAAATAAGTAGGCTGCCATTGATAACCTCTGTTTGCTACTTGTTTGACTTTCATGCTGATCCAATGTCTTACGTACTATTTGAGTCATTGACTTGGAACAAATATGTGGCAAATTAAGTCACAGTGAAGTCCCGACTCCTGATCTGAGTACTTTTTCCCAGGTTAATGGCCTAAAGTATTGCAGCCATTAGACCGGCATGACAGCCATGCAAGTAGAATTTTTAGAAGCAGGTCAACAATGACATTCTACATATTTATCTGAGCACTTGGTTCGTTTAGTGCAGGGGTTTCAAAGAACCGGTACTTTGTCATGGTTCGCGTACCTGACTTGTATGAGCAGCTACATGGTCTGCATCTCTGTCAGATGCAGACCGCATAGCTGCTGCTGGGTGTGCGCTCAGTTCCTGCACCAGACCTTACTAATCACCACTGGATCACCAGGGAATTATGTGCCTCCTCACTTCCTCCCTGCAAAAACATAAGCAGGTGAGGGGGCTATTTGTTCTTTTTATGTGTGTGCGGAGGGGGGTAGATTGTTTTATGTGTGGGGGGGCAGACAACAGGGGGAGCATATTATTTTATGTGTGGGGGGGCAGACAACAGGGGGAGCATATTATTTTATGTGTGGGGGGGCAGACAACAGGGGGAGCATATTATTTTATGTGTGGGGGGGCAGCCAACAGGGGGAGCATATTATTTTGTGTGGGAGAGGTGCGGAACGGGTGGAGCATATTCACACCTATATGTTTAGGTGCGATCAGGGATTTTGGCGTCAGGAACTTGCATTTTCCTGCAGCAGGAATCCCTAATGTGGCGGTTATATGCGGCAGTTCTCACCCATTCAAGCAAGTCTCCTCCAGAGTGCCAAGTAAGATTTTTTTTGTGAACAAGTTGCCTTTTGACAAGTCTACACCCTTTAAAGTAGATCTAAACCCAATCACAAACATTTCATATAATCTTTAATGCATAAATATAATTTCAAAATTCTTTTATGAATATAATTCCTGATTATCCTGCCATGAGGGTCATTGTTCAAACACTGGGTTACAGCGGTCTCCCAATTGTGTTCCTGCGTTTTCCTCCCATCAAATGCTTCCCTGATGGAGATTATAAGTATACATCATGATACATATTGTACAGGCTGTTGGAAATACAACATTCTGACATTCTACTGTTATGTCTTTTGAGCTGTAGATGGCGCTGTAGTGCAGTGCTAGTCTCTATGTTTGTGCATGCTTATCTATGATATACACAGGAAGTTCTCCCTGTATGCTGTATAATGCAGTATTCTGATATAATATTCTTCTAAGCCAGTAAAACTAAATTCAGCATTCCTCAAGATCTTAGTGCTTCATCTAAACACATAACCAACACAGGCATGTTTCACCATTGTCACCATTAGTAAGCTGGTCCTGAGCCATGATTCACAGCTGGCAGAGGATTGAGTGCATTGTGACAGGAAGTGGCTGGAAAAGACTGGTAGAGATCAGCAGCACTAAGATGCTAAAAACATGGAAATTAGTGGAAAATATTTTTTTATAAAAGATAAAAAAGTGTTTATAATACACAGTGCTTCAGCAAAATAAATGTAATCAAGTTAGGGTTACATCTACTTTAAGCTTGTTATACAATCTCCTTTACATTTACCAACAACTTTGTAGAGCGATGACCTGCCTAATTGCTTAATAAATATAACCGATTGTTTCGGTAGGCCTTCTTACGAAACAATTGTTGATTGGGGCTTGTTGTCTTCTCCGGCTGTTTGATTATTTTTTGTTGTTGTTTAATTGCCCGTGCATACACTTTAAACTTGTAAACATAAAGATGGCTGTCAGTCATTGGGTCACAGAATGATCACTAAACTTTTCTTTTCCTTTCAACCAGGAGACTCACCAGCCCAAGTGATTCCGTTCAGGTAACGAAGGGAAGGGGGAGGAGTCCAGTGACGTCAACTGACTCCTTCCTCCTTCCCTTCGTTACCCATCACGGACAACTACATCACCCGACTCCTCCCCCCTTCCCTTCGTTAGCCGACAGAGCCACTCGGGGAGGGGGGGGAGGAGTCCGGTGACGTCGATGTCCGTGACGTCACCGGATCTCCGACGGAAGACCCGGAAGCCGGCGGAGAGGTGAGTACTTTGATCGATCAAAATAATTTTGATCGATCAAAGAAATTAACGATTAATCGATGGATTAATCGTTAATTTCCTCACCCCTAATAATTCTACAATCCAATGTGTGGGTCAGCATTAGGCAAAGTTGGCTCTTGTCAGTCAACTGAGTAGTGTGATTATTAGGGATGGAATTTCGATGTTGAGTACGAGTACCGATATTTTTTTTCCGGTACTTGCTGATACAGAATACCGATACTGGAAGTCCCATTAAGGAAGCTTGTGACGAGGAAGCATGGAGCGGGCTTTCTGGCCAATCAGGAAGCCGGAGGAGCAGGTAATGACTTGCCGCGCAGCTTCTTGATTGGCCAGCTTCCCGCCCAATCAGGAAGCCAGGCCGGCCCTCATGCTTCCTCGTCACCAAGTGACCTAAGGTCACCTAAAGTCACTTAAGGTGCATCCCTAATTATTATCATACAAGATTTATATAGCATCCAACTGTTTGCATGGTGCTTTACAACATATGGGGAGACAGTACAATTATAATACAATACTATTCACAAGGATTAGAAGGACCCTGCTCCTGAGAGCTTATAATCTACAAAGAGGGGCATGTCATACAGAAGGCAATAGATTAGATAAATGTATTTACTTTCATTAGAATAATTAGCATTATGATGCACCAAAATATATTTCTGTCTGTATCTCGTCTCAACAATTTGAAGTCAAATCATAAAATTAGTAGTAACATAAGTGTCTATTGCCTATGGCAACCAGACAGATATACATCATAGTTTTCTAAACCGCAACTTAGAGTGGAATTACACTTTTTAAAATGATTCATTCTTTTTACTGTGCATATTGTAGAAGCTCTGTTTTAGGATTGCACCATCCTGTCCTTTATTTGTGTCACTCCCCCTCCACCCACACACATGTATATCCACTGTGACTAATATGACCCCCCACCAAAATTCTTTTAGAGAGAACAAGCAGGATTTACAGATAATGACAATTAAATAGGAAAACCGGGTTAAGCCTCTTTAAATGAAGACCACCATTTACTAGACAAGAATTGTTCCTGGAGGGAAATATTTGCTAATATACATCTGTCAGAATGGATGTGATCAGTACTTGCTTTTTGGTCATGACAGCTGTTACTTGCTTTAGGAAATATTTAGACAGATGACTGCGATTCTTATATGTGGTATATCACATCCAAATGAGTCATATACTGTATAAATATAAATATATAACTACTAAAGTGCCTCACTCAACATTGTAATTAATTATACAATTTAAAATGAATGGCTACAACCTTTTAAAGTGAATGAATAGTGGTTTGTATACATTTCTATTACTAATTTCAGCACTAATAAGAAACAATTCTTATTTTTTTTTTAATTTTTTTAATAGGGAGGGAGCTCTGTGCTGCACCTCACTTTTTTAAATGGTTGACTTTATTGATGTGCTGTGAATAGCCTGTGTTGTGAATGAAGCTGGGAATCAGGAGTTCAGATTACATTCATAGCTAGTAGTCAGAGCAGAGACACACCTCTCTCTCTGTTGTGCACATTTTATGAATTTTCATTTAGAATGGGACAGTGAAAAATAAGCAGCCAGTTTAAGATTTCAAAATGCTCTGCAAAATCAGTGACATGAATGTGCCCTGTCTTCAATGTCTATGTTTAGAATAAAGATTATATTAAAAAAGGTATTAGAACATTATTTGGAACATCAGGTTACCACACATGCAAACTGAAATACACTTGGTAAACATTAGTATAGTTTTCTTTATGTAGCAGCACAAGAAATACAGCCTACATACAAATGTACTGAAACACATGATTTCATTTTGTTGTTGTTTATGTTTTCCCCTATAACTCACTAACATGATAATAAGGAAATATAAAAAGAGACTTTTAAGGTACTCCAAGGATCACAAAGTGATATAGAGTATATATAAACACATTTTATTTAAACATGAGCCGAAGTGCAGAAGGACCGAAGGCAGCCAATGTACGGCTGATTTCCACCGATGTACGGCTGAGATCAGCCGTGCTGAGCCGGAGTGAGTAGCCGATAATCAGCATACTGGAACAAAGTACCGGGCACACAGGGACTAGCTGAAGACCACTCAGCAACTTGGTCACGGCTTCTTGTCTGATTATATAGGATAGTGTGCACGCTAATGAGCATCCACCTGTGCGCTAACAAGCGCGCTTTCCAGGAACTTTCAGCAATGGATTGCATGCTTGTGTACGTGCACGTTTTTGGGCTGGAGTCAATCTGCAGGTAAGTCTCTTACACATATATTGCTTGTTACAAAAATGTTGGTTATATGATTGTTATTGCGCACTGTCCAATCAGAGAACACCTTGTATTCATTTATAAAAAATAATGGGGGGGGGGGGATTTATAAAAACTGGAGCAAAATCTGGAGCAGTTGCAACCAATCAGCTTCTCTCTTCAGTTAAGAATGAAAAAAGAAAGAAAGAGAGCAGAAAGAGAGAAGCTGATTGGAACAGCAGACGGGAAGTCAGTCAGCACAGCGGCTCTTTCAGGATCCGAAAGATCACAGGGAAGAACTGTAGTAGCTGCTAATACAGTGTTTTGCAGGATCCCCTTGGTCCTACAAGTTATAACATATAATACTTACATTAAGCCAACCTGGAGCAATGTAGGAATATATCAATATTTCTACCTGGAGTGCAGGTTTAAGTGCAATGCAGTGCTCGGACCTAAAGGGTATATTAAACTGAACGGTATAAAACACTTGACCACTTAGCCACCACTTAAGATGTGTGGTTTCAGCATCTGCCAAGCTGTAGCCTTTAATACTGATGAGTGATTCGTTTTAGTGGCTCCGCACAGCTGTCTGTATCCACTCATGAAAATGAAGACAACTCATCCGCTACAGGAGATTTTAGGCATATCCAACCTGCACTCATGTATACATAGCCAAACTGTTTACCAAGTTACCGGGTGCTGTTGCCACATCAGCTTATGCAAACCCCAGTAGAGTTTATGGGATTGCTCCTACCGTCACAATAACTATTTACTTTTTTTTCTTGCCTCTGCTTATTGCCACGAAAGAACTAGTGTATAAATGATATTTTCTGTTTAGTGTTGGGAAATCGCAAACAACTGTTCTGAAAAGATTCATAAAGGGTCTTTATAAAACAAGTTCTGCACTCTTTGGAATAAAATGGTTGACTTGGCAAGTCATTTGGCGTACAGCCAGTACAAAGTGAGAAATGTGGTGTGTGATTTCCACTGGGGTTATTAACCAGCATGAACAGGCAGGATCCATGACTCATTCTCATGGACTAAAATGTAAGCGTGTTTGTCAGTTCAGGTGCTCTGCTAGACTTGGGGAAGCTGCTACATACACAGCTGGGAAAAAATTATTTTCAACAAACATATTTTCTCTGATCAGTCTGTATTACAGGAGAATATGCTGGCGGCCTGAAGAGCTGAATGATTATTTATTTTTCAACCTATAAAGACAGTTGATCTGTGGAAAATGCTAACCGTGAACCTAAAACATGTGAATCATGAATATTGCAGAACTAACTGAAATAAAAGAAAATTATTTGTTACTATTTATTATTTTTAATAGTATTCTGCCATAATCAGGAAAAGCCATATCATGATAAATGTTGATGAAATGATGATGTTTTATCATGATATGGCTGCCATTTATTTGAATCAACTATTGGCGGAATTATGTTGCAGCATGACATCAGGGAGGTGGTTCCACACTAATATGATGGATTGCCACTGTATATAACTGTTTCACTATTGGCTTGCGGTTGTCACTGTGTTTGCCTGATAAAGGGACCATGCAAGGTTCCAAAATGTTGCTATTTGCTTGTGTCACAATGATTTTTGCTTGTGTCACTATGATTGTCTAGCGTCTGAATAAAAGCATTCAGCATGTTTGACCTTGGAGTAAGGGTGACTATTTCAATATTTAAGGCAGCATTCACACCCGCCGATGCGCTACAACAGCAATCACAGTACTGCACTGTTTACTTTTTTGGATAGGACTTTATTGAAATGTTATTAGGTTCTATGGACACATAGAACTTAACTTGAATAATTTTATTATATGTGGATGTTTTTGTTATGTGATAAGAATAATCTAATTTCATCAACTTTGAGGACATCCGTACTACAGTAGAGTCCAGTTCTCTGGTCAGTCTCTTTTGATTGGGGTTTACCAAGTCTATTTTGGTAGTTATGTTATGCTTATTCAATACCATCACTTATAATTCTGCTGTGCTTCCAACCCTTATACCATGCCTTTAGTCTATGCAGGTTTTGTTTATAAACTGAACCACTGAACCACTGAAGTACTGAAGTATCATCCAATGGACTGTCATTGTTTTAATCACCAAAAGAATGTAAACAATGTGTACAAATAAGATACATTAATACACATTTTATATTCAGTCTCTAATAAAAGCCCATATAATATTGATGGTTGTTTTGGAACCCAGTTATAATTCAGTCCATTTGAGAGGCAATCTTAGATTATTTCTCGGACAACCTAACCTCAGTTATCTCTCCAATAACCCTTTGGGAAGCTCACAAGTCCCCCTCAGAGGTCATCCTATTGTAATAGTTTCCTGAATGAAGAAAATTTGAGAAGCATAAACCACTGAACTTAAATCTTGAAGCTGAATACCCACAATCTTTGTGAGGTAAGGCAAATACCTAATATATGTTCATAAAACAAACACCTAAAAAGCTACTTCATTAATCAGAACACAAATACTATTTAATCAGTATAGAAAAAACAAAATGCTGGCAACCTAACATTTAGGGATGTCCCGATACCACTTTTTCAGGCCCAAGTACAAGTACAAGTACTTGTCAAAATGCCCTGTATCGGGCCCGATTCCGATGCTAGCATCGGAATCGGGCCCGATACAGGGCATTTTGACAAGTACTTGTTCTTGTCAAAATGCCCTGTATCGGGCCCGATTCCGATGCTAGCATCGGAATCGGGCCCGATACAGGGCATTTTGACAAGTACTTGTTCTTGTCAAAATGCCCTGTATCGGGCCCGATTCCGATGCTAGCATCGGAATCGGGCCCGATACAGGGCATTTTGACAAGTACTTGTTCTTGTCAAAATGCCCTGTATCGGGCCCGATTCCGATGCTAGCATCGGAATCGGGCCCGATACAGGGCATTTTGACAAGTACTTGTTCTTGTCAAAATGCCCTGTATCGGGCCCGATTCCGATGCTAGCATCGGAATCGGGCCCGATACAGGGCATTTTGACAAGTACTTGTTCTTGTCAAAATGCCCTGTATCGGGCCCGATTCCGATGCTAGCATCGGAATCGGGCCCGATACAGGGCATTTTGACAAGTACTTGTTCTTGTCAAAATGCCCTGTATCGGGCCCGATTCCGATGCTAGCATCGGAATCGGGCCCGATACAGGGCATTTTGACAAGTACTTGTTCTTGTCAAAATGCCCTGTATCGGGCCCGATTCCGATGCTAGCATCGGAATCGGGCCCGATACAGGGCATTTTGACAAGTACTTGTTCTTGTCAAAATGCCCTGTATCGGGCCCGATTCCGATGCTAGCATCGGAATCGGGCCCGATACAGGGCATTTTGACAAGTACTTGTTCTTGTCAAAATGCCCTGTATCGGGCCCGATTCCGATGCTAGCATCGGAATCGGGCCCGATACAGGGCATTTTGACAAGTACTTGTTCTTGTCAAAATGCCCTGTATCGGGCCCGATTCCGATGCTAGCATCGGAATCGGGCCCGATACAGGGCATTTTGACAAGTACTTGTTCTTGTCAAAATGCCCTGTATCGGGCCCGATTCCGATGCTAGCATCGGAATCGGGCCCGATACAGGGCATTTTGACAAGTACTTGTTCTTGTCAAAATGCCCTGTATCGGGCCCGATTCCGATGCTAGCATCGGAATCGGGCCCGATACAGGGCATTTTGACAAGTACTTGTTCTTGTCAAAATGCCCTGTATCGGGCCCGATTCCGATGCTAGCATCGGAATCGGGCCCGATACAGGGCATTTTGACAAGTACTTGTTCTTGTCAAAATGCCCTGTATCGGGCCCGATTCCGATGCTAGCATCGGAATCGGGCCCGATACAGGGCATTTTGACAAGTACTTGTTCTTGTCAAAATGCCCCCATGCCAAGTGCCGAAGCTTGCCCTATGTTTTTTTTTTTTTCTTCTTACTTACCTCGCCGAGCGTCGCGTCACTGCTGCTCCGGTGGGCGGCGCTCCGAGCGGGGTCATCTGGCAGTCTCAGGCCACCTAAATTAGGACCCGGAGACTGCCATATGACACGACACTCGGTGAGGTAAGTAAGAAGAAAAAAAAAAAAACATAGCGCAAGCTTCGGCACTTGGCATGGGGGCATTTTGACAAGTACAAGTACTTGTCAAAATGCCCTGTATCGGGCCCGATTCCGATGCTAGCATCGGTATCGGGACATCCCTACTAACATTGTAAATGAATGTAAAAAATGCATGTAACCTAATTATGCTAATGTCTCCTTGTGGTACCCAGTTGAACAACCCATGCAAAATATTTTGAAAGTACATATCTAAGCTTAATAGAACCACTCGTCTTTTTAATAAGCAAATGATTAATTCTGTCTTTTTGTTAACCTTCTAAACATTCCTGCCAACTTAATGGAGATGCTGGAATCCAAGGTTAAATTTATGAATTGACATTGATGTGATGAAAATGAAGAAATAAATGAGCAACCAGGGTCTGATGTTAAAAAAAATTGTTGACCTCCTGGTGACCCCAACTGGAAAGAACTTTTAATAATAATACCCGAAATGCGTTCCTCTTTGGGAGTCTCTGACTGCAGCAATTAGTGTGATTCTAGACTTAACACAGATTACCTACAATGGTCAAATTGTCATCCTATTTCACTGGTAATTTTTGTGTTTCCAAAGACCTTAAAGACTAGACTCAATATAGGCCATGGTTCACTTATAGCCAAAAACCAGGTACAAGCCATGCTATGATATTATGTGAGGAACAACATTGGGAGATATTCCATCTCACTGAGATTTCAGTTGTAAGACTCTCTACTAAGAGCAATAAAATGTACAAAGCACAGTAACCCACAGTAACTAATGAGCACTCATCTTCTGACTCCAATTGGAGTGCTTACTTACTGGATACAATTGCTTGAAAATAATTGTCAGTCAACGCTAGAATGGGTTGATATTTAAACCCTATTTGCGTTTATTCCCAGCAGTGAGTACATTTGACATCAAGCTAGAAACTCAGATTGTTCTACCTTATGCAATATACACAGTATGCTTTTTCCAGGATGGTATATACAGTAGATTGAATTCTGATCTAGGTTTTCATGGCCTTTTCCCTTAATAACATTTCCAGCAGTTGTTACATCTGCTACCCAAATTCCTGCACCACTGAGCACAGACGTTAAGAGGTGTGGAAAAGCCATTCAGCAACCCCCTTTGCTAACTGGTCTTCTGAAAAACATCTGATCTAAAGGGATTTTCCACAGCTCTGAAGAGATGGCCTGACACAGATGTTTTCATTGCTCAAGCACATACAAGCACTACACATTAAAATCTTTTCAATACATCAATGATAAGCACCACCAACATTGCACTCATTATTAATTCTGTATGGGGGAGGGAGGAAGGCCAAAGGTGTTTATTGGTGGCAGGGTTCTCTTTTGCTCTCAGCCTATATAGAGACCACAAAACCACTTTGTTGCAACCAATCAGCTGTAAGGGAACTCATATAAGGGACCTTTCTTACCTTCCAAAGGATTTGTACTTTTTATTAATATTTGAGTATTTACCTGTCCCACCGCCTACCAATCTCTTCTTTGTTGCAGACTAATTAACCTAGACTAACTGACAGCACTTCAGTTTGTGTCACACTTCTGGGTCAGGGATGCTTGGCCCCCCGTGTCACACTGGAGTTCCTTGTGCTGGCTCCTCTTTCCTGTTGTGACCTAGGGGATGGCAGATGAAACTACATAGCCCACTCCTGGAAGTGTGGAATGTTGAACATTCTTCTGCAAAGATTCAATATTCACAGAAAAAGAGTTCGGTAGCATGGGCAGTGGGACAGGTTAGCATTCACAGTGTTCTATGCATTACTTTAAATAGAGACAGTCAGTTTGAAGAAATAAAACATAGGAAAATGGGCATGTGTTGCAGAGATTTACTGAATATTTTATTTTAAACTTTACCCAGCCATATGCTTAAGATGGGTATACACATTTTTTAACTTTAACACATTGGGTCTGCTTCATTAAAAGTGGAGAAAAGAAACTGGGCACAAAAACGGGTTTGTTGTTTGAAATAACCAATCAGAAATCTTATTCATTATATCTATAGCCCCTATATAGATGTACTGTATATATGTGCTACTACAGCGATCTGTGTTTCTGACTGCACACAGTTAATTGCCTCTTTGTGTCATATGAGGCGGAGACTCGTGGGGATTGCAGTGCACAGCAGAGACTGGGACATTGCAAGAAGGATCTCTAAAACTGCAACTCCCAGGAGGCTGTGCGAGAGGGGGTCTATGGGCTGTGGGTTAAGTCTGTGAGCATTAGAGCTGTGTGGTCGCCGTTGACATAACGGAACACACAGGCTCTGTGCAGCGGTGCAAAGAGAGACTGTTTTCCTTGGCTGTGCCTGAAGGACTTCGATCGAATGCCTGAAGGAGGGCCCAGTAACGCGACTGCGGCGGGGACATCGCGGGCTGGACGCACGGCCAATTCATCCATAGGAGTGATCCAGCCGGCCCAGCTGAGTGAGGGAGCCAGACGGAGTCGACAGAGACAGCTGCCTGGTACCTTGGACGAGTGGAGACCTTCTGCAAGAGGCCCTAGATGACTTCACCTTCCTAAAAAGTGTCGGTTTGAAAGAAAAGGGGACGTTCGTCTTCTGCTGACAGACATCATCCCTTCTAAGTGACCCTGGGAGTGATGACAATGTACTTCTCACACCTGCACTACAGTATGGGCCCCAACGTTGGCTAGCCTAGGACATTACTACTGGCCAGTTGTCTAGAGAAAGTCAGACACTTTTAAAGGGAGATATTAGTGTTGCCTATACCTAACTCAAGGGTAACATCTGAGACAGTCTGGCATTGCAGGCTTCCGTACATGCAGTAGATAGCTGTTGTTGCTGAATGTTAGAGTGCCTTTGCATGTCATTGAATGTACTTTATGTGATTGGTGAGCTTATAAGTGACTAATTTTATGCTTCTACCTTGTTTAATCATTAAAACTGTTATAACACTCTTTAAAGATATGTTGGTGTGCTGTGGATCCACATTTGGACGGTACATTGGTGGTGGTACATTCAGCGGCTGCTTCGGGGGTGAGCGCTACATATCAGAAAATGAAAAGTGAAACTGATTTTTTTTTTTTTAATTACACATTTTATTACCTCCAGTTTTAATTAAAGGTGTATATTTTTAAAGCAATACACAGATTAAACTGGACAGGTCAGTACTTAATTTATTTGTAGACATATAGCTCATTCACAGACAGCATACACACTTTCATTGCATTGGAATTTCTTATTTTAAATGACTCATCGCTAAAATGTACCAGGAAAGTGTGATGATCTCACAGCCATAATCACGTTAATGGTAAAAACAGATGGGCTGTTTGCTGGCTATATCTTTTTTGAATCCTGCTTTTTTATTTTTCAAACATTCTGTACTAGATCAATGAAAGATAAAAAAGACTATAAGGTAAATAGCTCATAGAAAGGGAGCAAATAAAAAACTAAGAGGGGGAAGTGATTTTACCAAGATGAACTTTTTGTCTAACTTCCTGAACTATCACATGTTGTTTTCACCACCCTCCTTTTGTTAAACACCCACGAGCATGCTCTTTGTCTGTAACTGCCTTTTTGCCCCATCTTTTGCTGCTTGTTTACCTCCAGAAATGGCTCACAAACCCTTTATTGTTTAAATCAGAGCTGCAAGCTACAACATCTTATTTAAACTCACCCAGCAGCATAGCTCATCTTCCATTTTGTGCTATGGTTTAAGTACTTGATCTTGTCAGTGATTGGAGCTTCCTCAAACATCACTGATTTTTCTGTGGCATTGTCACCTTGTTCAGCGCTGCAGCCACACAGACCACAGTACAATGTTGTCATACATATTGAGAAGAGGTATTGGCATTATCACTGCTGATAACCCTCCTCTTTAATGCCAGAGAGAGCTGGACATGGAAATGACATTGCTTAAGGAGAAGTGATTAAAAATGTGTTATTAGTCCAGAAGAATGTCCTCTTCAATCCCCCTTTCAAGTTTCAAGGTCTTGAAGAGTGCTGCAACTCTGTGATGTCCTCGGAGGGACTAATAAAATGGTTTCTACTCTTCCTGGAAAAAAAAAACCTAAGACATTTACAGGGGGAGGAGGAGATGAAGACAAAAAAAGTATTTGCTTAAGATAGACTTTAAGACAGTTATGCCCCAAGGTTATTGTTATACAGTTTGCGCAGCACATTGCAAAATAAAGGGAGACAGTACAGTTGCAATACAATTCAAGTGAAAGGGGTTAGGAGGGCCCTGCTCATGACAGCTCACAATCTAAAATGGAAGGGCAAAAGATAATAACTTTGTGGGGATGAATTGTTTGAGAAAGTAAAAATTCAGTTGTTAGCTAGAGGCGAGATGGGCTTCACTGAAGAGATGAGTTTTCAGGAATTACATAAATGCAGACAGAATAGAAGATGGCTATACAGGTCTGGTAAGGAGTTTCAGAGGATGGGAGACTGTGGAGAAGTCCTGGAGATGAGCATGCGGGAGTTGACGAGGGAGATAATGAACACCGAGGTCTTTGGAGGAGCAAAGAAGACAGTTTGCGTGTTATTTTGAGATGAGGTTGGTGATGTAGCTGGGTCAGAGTTGTGGATGCCATTGTATGCAAGTAAAATTGTACATTCCTTACTTATATCCTGTATGGTTCTTTTGGGTAGGGGGGTGTTCCATATTATTTGTAAATTGGAGAACATAGAGGGAGTGTCTTGCCTTCGTAAGTTGCAGCTGTTTTACCAGGGTTTACATTGCTGTCAGTTGTTTGGCGCAGATAACTAAAGGGTTATTGCAAACTATTTTTTTCTAGTTAAACTTGATCCGCTAAACATTTATCACATCCAAATTATAAGCACATTTTTGCATGCATTAAGAAGATGTGTAAACAATATTGCTTGCAAAATAGCGTGCACGTATGCCATACACATTTTTGGCTATTTAACTGATTAGTCTCAGGTTTAAGAGTGAGTGTTTAAGTCCAAAATTGTGCTGCATTTCTCATACTGAAAGCAGTTAAAGCTCACTATTAGACTGATTTGGCCTAAAAACAATAAAGATTACATCTTCCATGTCCTTTCTGATAATCTTGCTGAATTGACCATTCCTGCAATTCACTTTGAACAACTGATGTATGAGAGATCAGGTGGGTGGTTAGAAAATGTTATTGGCACTCAGGTTTGAGCAAAATATGCCACATGCATGGGTCTTTTGCATCATTATGGCTTTCATAACATTATAGTCTAAGGTTCGAAAAAATGTCAAACACAAGCTGTAGCTACTATGGCAATAGAGCCAATAAGTAATGTTTTCACTTTTTTTGCAGCTACTAAGATTGCTGGGATATTTGTGGTAGAAAAGGCTTATAAAAAAAATCACATGAGAATGCAATGTTCTTATTTAAATATCTTCTAGGGATTTGAAAGTACATTGTACAACTGCAAAGTTCTAACTTAAATGGCTTTGGGTAGAATGCATTTTCAAAGAAATACTAGTGAACGATTTACTGCCACATGTTACTCCAGGTGAAAACTAAAGATTATTCTTTTTATGGAAGGATAAGTGCACTTTAAAACACAGCTTATGCCCCCTTCCCTGACCTAACAGATTCCACTTTCCACAGATGTATATTTACCTCAATCTGACATCCTTGGCATCCGGGGATTGTTTGCTCCTCAAATTCTCTCTTGCTGTGCCTGTGCAGTAGACCCCAAAGAATTCTATGGGTCTGTCTACCTTCATCTCCCAGGCAAGAGACCACAGACTTTTATGGGACTTTACTGCACATGCGTGGCCAGGAAAGAGAGGACTTGTGGAGCAAGATATCAACAAACAAAGAAAGGAGGCCGCAAGCATTAGTTCTTGGAAAGAATGCATCTGTGGAGGGGAGTTCCCGATCATCTTCTGCAGCTGGGATCTTACTCGTATGAGCCGGTGTGCTTGTCTCAGTGTCACTGCACATCTCTGGATCCGCCAACCAGGTTTCATGTGGACATAGAAGTGCTCAGTGTGCTCCGTTACATTGGTGGACAGTGCTCAATTTGTCCCCTTACATTTGTAGTCAGTGCTCAGTGTGCCCTTAAATTGGTGGTTAGTGCTCAGAATCAGTGCTCAGAATCCAACCTTAAATTGGTTGTCATTGTGCCCCATTTAATTGGTGGTCAGTGCTCAGTATGCCCCCTTACACTGATTGCCAGTGTGTTCCCTTACATTGGTGGTCAATGTGCCCCCCTTTATTGGTGGACAGTTTTTTTCATTATATTGAATGACACATTACACAGAACTCAGACGCAGTGGCGTAACCAGAGTTATTGGCGCCCGGGGCAGAACATTTTTTTTCGCCCCCCCCCATATTATATAAACATCCCCTAGAACTGTACCCCCCACCCCCACACATATATATCAGCTAAGGAACTACAAGTCCAAGCATGCCATCATTGTCCCTGTACACCCCCCCCCACACACACATATCACCCAGGGAACGGCAATATCTGGTTGTTGTACAGGGGCAATGAGGGCATGCTGGGACTTGTAGTTCCCTGGCTGATATGTTATGAAGCTGTATTCCACCTGAAAGTACTACAATGCCATTATTGCCATTATTTAATAATTTAAAGGCAGACGCGCCCTCCAATCAGGCACTGTAGAGGGCCGCTCACAGTGGCCTCGGAAGAGCGAGCGGCCGCCCGCTGACAGCCAGGTGATCGTGTCAGAGAGAGGGAGCCATGGCTTCGTTTAGCGGGGGTCGTGACGGCGCCCCCCCTCAGTCCTGCGCCCGGGGCAAGTGCCCCCCCTGCCCCCCCAGTTGTTACGCCACTGCTCAGACGACCCTCTGGATCAAGACGCAGGCAGTCAGCTTGGCAGGGGCAGCCTTACAAGACAGGCATTGCCTAGCTATTCACCTGAACTAAAACATGTGCTGGTCACCCCAATAGCCAAAAAAACCTCACTGGACCCTACCAACCTCAAGACCTATCTCCTTACTCCCATTCACCTCCAAACTGGTAGAATGCCTTATCTACAACCGTCTGAGTCGCCACCTCGCTAATAACCTTTTAGACCCCTTACAGTTCCGGAATCGCCCCCGTACACTGCCCTGAAAACGCCCTCCTAAAACTCACTAATGACTTACGAACTGCTAAAAACAATGGCCACTACTCCTTGCTCTTGCTGTCCTCACCAAGGACACCACTAAATTACTCATCCACTGCCTTGCTATCTCCCGTCTTGACTATTGTAACTACCTCCTTATTGGCCTACCACTGCACTGGCTATCCCACCTTCAGTCTATCATGAATGCAGCTGCCAGACTCATTCACCTTACCAACTGCTCAGTGTCTGCAACCCCCCTCTGCCAATCCCTGCACTGGCTTCCAATAGCCCAAAGGATAAAATTATAAATATTAACAATCACTTATAAAGCCATCCACAACTCTGGCCCCGGATATATCTCAAACCTTGTCTCAAAATATCACCCTAACCGTATCCTCCGCTCCTCCCAAGACCTCCGGCTTTCCAGCTCCCTTGTCAACTCCTCCCATGCTCGTCTCCAGGACTTCTCTAGAGCAGTGGTCCCCAACCCCCGGGCCGGTCCGCGGATCAATTCCTACCGGGCCGTAGGCGCAGCAGCGCGGCACACAGGCGAGCAGCGACTCGCGGTCCTTCGCCTGCAGTTCCGATCCCCCACTCTGCTCGGCGACAGCGCAGCTGCGGTAAAATTATCAAACGTTGACCGGTCCCCGGCGATAAAAAGGTTGGGGAGCACTGCTCTAGAGTATCTCCCATTCTCTGGAACTCTTTACCCCAACCTGTCCGTCTATCTTGTCTTGAATTGTATTGTATTTGTAATGTCTTCCTTATATTGTAAAGTGCTGCACAAACTGTTGGCGCTATATAAATCCTGTATAACAATAATAATAATAACAAGTTACAGGATACAGGTAAAGTTATCAGGGTACAAACACATAGAGGGGAATTTATCAAAACAGGAGCAGACAAAATCTGGAGCAGTTGCCCAGGGCAACCAATCAGCTACTCTGTTCAGTTTGTTTAGTTACATTTTTAAAAATGAAAGAGAGAAGCTGATTGGTTGCCATGCACAGCTGCTCCCGATTTTGTCTGCTCCAGTTTTGATAAATTCCCCTCATTATGTTTGCCATCCAGATTAGACTTCAAACATGTCTGCCTTTGTTTATTTCTATAACATGGGGGTGGGGGTTAGTAGTTTACAGAAAATCAATATTGAACTTCCAGTGACAGAAAAAGTCAGAGAAAAGAAATGCAGCCACCACACCTAAGGACTGGTAAGCTGCAATATATTACATTTTTTCTTGGGTTTAACTATTCCTAAAAGTTACACTTTTGCAAAGTTTCAGTGCTAGGTCTTCTATAAAAGATTATTCTCAGCTGGTTGCATGGAGCAGTGCCTTCAGACCAGAAGAATGTTTTGAGTATTTGCAATATGATCAAGACAGAAAGCTGCTTTGAGAAAATCACTTTTTAAAAGGCCTCAACGTTCTGATTACTGAAGGATTTCGTAATAATGGACATAATCAGGATAAGAATTGCATAATACAAGGCAATTTACATTTTTTCCAAGTTATCTCTCAGCAAATTCTGAAATAAAGAGTACCTGATAAAGTTTAACCAAAACATACAGTATAATAGAGTAAAATGGCAAAGCATTGTTCTGCTGCCACGGCCATGGAAAATGTCTAATAGTTTAATATTGTCAATCAAAAAGATTTTAAAGACACTAAAAAATGCAGCTCAGTACTCATCAGTAAATCATTAAATGCCTTTTTTTTAATGCAACTAGCATACTGTAAGTACCTGAATTTTACCTAATATCAATTTCTTTTAATGCTTTGTCCTGCAACATTCAGACTTTGGGGGGGGGAGCACGAAAGAGCAAATTATCTGAAAACATATCTTCCAAAAATTTAAACGGAGAAAAGAAAAGAAGAACAAAAAAAGACCAATCTATTGTGTAGTATTCATTTTGATGTAGGGATCAGACTTTGTTTTTTCAGATTTCAGTGAAGATAAGTGATTAGCAACTGGTCATTGTGAGAATGACCTAGAATGAAGAGAGAATATCTGTCTCCATGCAGACCTTTAGGCAGATCACTCTCAAGTCTGTTGTGGATCTCCAGACCTTTTAGGAACAAAGTTGATGATGTGTGGTCTTGGTACTTGAACACGAATTTGGTGAAACAAAAATCACTTATTCCTTATATATGCCTTAAACCCTCTTCTGGCTTTTTCAAGCAAGGCACATTTATATTGGATTTTAGAATATATTTTCTGACTGAAATATTTTAACAGTCAAGCAATCATTTTATTTTGATAAATAATTAAAGGGGCAGACTGTTGTCACCCAATAACATACAAAGACCGAGCAAGAACCTTTATGTCACTATCACCAGCTGTTATTTTCATAAAAGCTAGAAATAAAAATAGTCTTTCCAAGTGATATTGTCATGTTAAACCTTATATGATATTTTAATGGGTTTACATCTTCTTTTACAAAACTATGCTTGAGTTCTTTGAATTGAAGTGCTTGGGTATGTTTTCCTATGTACTCTGCCTGTGTGCACAGATCTGTACACCCAAAAATCCATTTAGGGACCAATATCTGTCAGCAACAACTGATTGATAGCTAGCTTTTCAAATGTCAGCATCTTTTCTACTTTTTCTATTAATTGGGGTATTTTGTGTAGTATTTTATATACTGTACACTTGTGAAAAGAATAAACTAGAGACAGAACAGTACATAAGCTGGCTGAATAGGCCAAAATGTGTAAACAGGGCAGCTTTTTTTGTGAAAAATGTTATTTTTGTTAAGCACCAAGAAAAGATGTGAGGCTGAGTGTACCCAAGGGCCTCAACCTGGAAGCCCTTCTGCAGCAAAGTCCATTATGCCTTGCAGGGTTGGTTGATGAATATCAGATGTTGAGAAAGAAGAAGAAGGCACAGAGAGTTCGCTTTCAAACTGAAAGCTGGCATTCAGGTGGCAGGTGTGTGGGAAGGTGGTGGGGGGACGACTTTTTTTCTTCTGCTGCAAAAAAAAAGGAATGAAGGTGGATTAAAATGAGTCTCCCAACAAATGTAGAGCCCCCAGAAAATCCAGTTGGATCTCCCTTTGTATTCAGTTTGCATTTCCACCTCTGTGCCCATGTTTGTTAGAGATTGGCAGGTACAGCCTTACAAGAGAACAAATATAAATAAAAAGTAAAAAATGTATATATGTAAATACTCTGTGTATGAAAAAAAACATTTGCTCGGAATAGGTTACTGTGGGGCCGCTCAGGCCAGGATCTGGAGGGAAGGGGGCTGTTTTTACCATGTATGATTTAGGGGCACTATTCTTTTTGCTTACCCCAGTGTGCTAGGCCATGGGACAGACTGCAGGGGTCACATTCCTCTGCAAGCTCCCACAGAGTACGACATTAAGTTGTGCATTTTTAAAGTAGTTAAATTGCTGTCCCTGCCCATGTTTGCTTGACCTTGGCAGGAATGAAATACAGATCTAAACGTAAAAAAAAATAATTTGCACATCCGAAATTTGAGACAGAATATGGTGTCGCTGACTGTCTGTGGAAATCTTACTGTTCTGTAACATCACATATAGCTCAATGGCATCTCCCAAGCATGTAATATAAAGGATTGGTGTTTTTTTTCCATGTCGCCACCGAAGTCATATTAAAAGGACCCTCTCCTTGCTGCTTCGTATTTCTTTTTTTTTTTGCTTTGTCAAGTGTCTGCCATGGCAGTGGCCAGCATCCTATGCCCTTTTTAACAATAACTTGCCTATTAAGGTGCCCATACACTTTACAACCCTCACAAGACTTTTGTCTTGCGAGGGTTGTAAAGTAATTAAAAAAAACGTACGATCTGCCCATCTTGGACAGGCAGATCATAATTGCGATCAGCGCAAGCCCGCCCCGCTGAGCTATTTCAAATGCTGAGTAAAGCTGAACTCCGGCTTTAAAGTTCTATATACACACTTACATTGGTCCAGCTTGACACAATGTAAGTATATATAAAATATCCTTCTAAGGGCCACAGGGTTCATGTAATACACTGTAGTAGCTGAAGTTACTACATTTAATTGCAGCATCGCCAAAAAACACCAATTATGAGAGCAGAGATACCAACAGTTGAAAAACATTTGAATATATATATACATACTTGTATTAATTGCAAGAACTTTCGCTATTGGACATATATATATATATATATATACACATACACACTGTATATATTTGGTATATATTTGGGATGCACCGGCATTTTTTCCTGACCAAGTACAGGTGTCGATACTTGTCCAAGTACTCACAGATACCTGATGCCTTTTTTTAGTGTCATGTGACAGTTTTTCTAAAACAATACAGACAAATGATTTCAGGACAGTGGTGAAGCATCAGGGCCAGTCACAGCTGTGAGTTCTCGTGCCAAGTATCAACACCAATACAGATACTGGTATCTACACATCCCTAAAAGGAATATATTAAAAACAATGCCAAATGTAAAAGGAGTGTGAATTGATGGAATGATTGGTATTTTAAAGCCACATAAGATAATGATTAGAAATGTAAGCTGGCAAAAATGTTGTTTCGTTTCGTAATTTTCGTTCTTTCGTTTTTTGGGATTCGGGTCCGAAAGTCAATTAATTTTGTTATTCACATTCAAATCTTTCTGAATTTTCGTTTTAATTTCGGACGAGTTAAACGTTAATTACAAACGTTCATTCGTTGCAGAGATAACCATAGACAATATTGGTTGGTGTGTATTTCACTGTTAAAGTGACATTAAATGTTTACTTTTTTCTTTTTATTTCTTTTTAACTTTTGGCAGTCCACAGAAAAAACAAATAAAAGCATGCATCTGAAATTTTTGGTACCTCAAAATTCGTATCAGTTTAAATTCGTTATTTTTTTTTCCCCATTACGATATTCGGATGCATCCAAAAGTCCGACTATGCCGATATTCATCTTAATTTCAATTTGCAACTACACAAATCTTACATGTCTAATAATGATACCAATTACTTAAAAGTGTCTATGTGTGTTGACTTGAACATATCTTTTTTTTTAACAGGTAAAGTTTTTATTGAATTTTCATACATAAAACAATCACAGTAAGACAATGACAATTACAGATCAACATTCTAAACTCCGCATCTCAGCAGTCAGTACAAGACAATACAATAATGATAACTCAAAAACTAAAGATACAGATACAAGTAGACAAATACATCAAAATAAATCAACTTGTGGATCATTACACTCTGTTTCTGGGACACCACCAAAACAAAACCCAGGGTCAGCCAGACCACTGAGGGCAGACCCCCATAGGGTCCAGGAGAGGAGTAAGATGAGGGGGGAGAGGAGTAGAAGGAAGGACCAGTCCAGCAAAGAAAGGGGGGCAGAAGAGGGGGACGGAAAGGAATACCAGGTCAGCATCAGAAGGGCAGGAGTAGCCAAGGAGAGAAGGGAGAGGGAAGGAGCAAGGGCGGGGG
>NW_017306492.1:1314136-1351608 GCF_000935625.1 Nanorana parkeri
CCCGGGGGGCCTCGGATAGAAGGCATGCGATGGGCCCGCTCAACTGCGAAGAAGGCTGTAAGCTGGGCCTTAGGGAGCAGAGATCGAATCAGAGACTCAGCAAAGGTAAGTGGGTCCTATCCTTCCATACCCTCCGGCAGACCCAACACTCGGAGATTACTGCGCTGGTTGCGGTTCTCCGCATCCACCGCCCGGGACTCCAGTGCCTTAACTTTAGTCTGCAGGATGCGTAGAGTCGCCGTGTGGGCCCCGACAACATCCTCCACCTCGCCCACTCTACCTTCCACCGCCGCCACCCGGTCCCGAAAGCCGTCCAAGTCTCTCCGGAGCAGACCGACATCCGACTGCAGGTGATCAATCTTGGCCGTCAGCACACTCTGGCACCCCGAGATCGCCGCCATCACCGCTGTGAATTGGGCAGGCCCCGACAAGGCCTCCTCCGGAGCTTCCGGCTGGGCCGCCATTCTGGCGCGCGGCTGTTTCAGTCCGCGGGCCGGCTGAGACTGAGGGGTAGTAGGGCGGCTTGTAGATGACCTCCGGCGCCCCCGAGACATACCCCCGGGATCAGGGCTTGATCTGGGTGTAATCCACCGACCACTTGAGCGCTCCACGGGGCCTAGGAAAACAGGATAGTAGGATAGGTGGCGGAGCACAGTTACTACACGTGTGCTCCGGTCGCCATCTTGGACACGCCCCGACTTGAACATATCTATTATTCTGTCCATTCCTGCTGCTTTTCCAATCTTCATTGCTTTAATTTGCTCCCCACGTTACAGGCATTTTCACCATGAAATAGGCACCTTGTGTACCTTTATCACAGCATTGTCAGGAATCTGGCTGGACTGAATTCTCTGATGCAAAATGTATAATGAACATATTTATAGGCAGATGCTACCTATCAATAAATCCAGAGACATAGGCAGAGGAAGTTCAATAGTCATGAAAGCCTTTCCTGTAAACGTTGTGTTTGGCCTGATCGCTCCTATCACCCAAACTATTATTTTAATGTGGTGGGCAGCCGCAGTGATTAACAGTGAGAATTACGAGTTTGGAGAGGTTAGACGGGTTTTGTTTAATTATCTATCCTATTCCCTAGTTTGTAGTCTTTCTGGCTCTTGGATTAACCTGCTTTGCATGAAGATATGGTTCTTTTTTTTTTTAGTGACCTGTCACCTTAGCAATTGTAACTAATTGGGTAAAACTAAGGACCATAACTTAGTTATTCATTGACACCAAAACCTTGCTAGTGACTATTGGCTACTTTTTAGACTTCATGCCTTAGGGGAACCCATTTCTATTCCTTGTAACAGGAAGGATCCATAATATTCCATGACAGTTGCACTGGTCCTATTAGCCATGGGATTCTCTTAAACAACAGTTCTGTGCTGCCTCCGACTATTATTATCCCAGTGGGTATCACTTGGTAATAAATTGTATTGCTACACTGCAGTGACGTGCAGTGGAGTCCGTTCTAGGTGAGACATTTCCCCCTGCCTGCCCCCAGCCCGTCTTCACTCCGTCCCCAGCCTGCCACTGCCCCGCACCCAACCCGGTCACCGAGCTGTGTGGAGGAGAGAGGGAGAAGGGTGGAGACAGGAAGGAGCCTCCCTGTTCCTCACTTGCCCGTCACTGGTGAGGCATCGAGATTGATGTCCTCAGTGTTTTTTTTGTGTGTTTTTTTTTGATTGGACAGCTTGGACTAATGGCGCTTTGTATATACTAAAAGCACACACTAAAAGCACACAATTTCCATTTTAGTACTATGGGGGAGAAATTATTTTGTACTCAATACAAATCCCAGGCAAAATCTTTAGATTGACATACATTGGGTTGTTGCAAGAAGGATAGACAAAGCAACCACAGAATGTCTCATATAGTTTGATGAGTTTTCTAACCAGTTTCAATCAAGGCTGGATCAGTGAGCGGGATAATTGTGTAAAATTTTAGTTATTTTCCTGCAATTGACCTCTATGTACCAGTATCACATATCTTCCTCCCAGTAAAGAAAGAAAGAGATTATGAATCTGAGCAGTTATTACAAAATATGCAGGACACAGTGAAAGTGTGTTTGTGGAGGGCAACTTCCCCCCACCCTCATGTAATTTATACTCACCTTCTCAGCATACTCAGACGCACCAGTTATTTTCCCCAGCTGGTGCGGTGGAAGGAGCTGTGAGGGATCCCTGATAAGGTAAGTATAACTGGGGTGGGGGCTTTACACACACACTGTCACTTTCCCTTGATTCCCGAAAGTGGCAGTGTCTTCTAAGCTCCCTAAAATCCTTAACTCCAGCCCCATCTAAGAATTAACTACCTTCCGTCCATGGCCATTCGTGAACGGCCGGACGGAAGTCTGCTAGGTCTGCTTGGAATTTCAGTGCAGCGTTGCATGACGGAATAAACATCAGTCAAAGTACCGCAGCGCTGAATACTGAAAAATGGCCTGGCCAGCAAGGGGGTGAAACACCATGGCCTTTAAGTGGTTAAAGTCCTTAACTATGGAATCTGTTTCTCAAGCATAAGCCAAAAGACTAGTTATCAGTATTGCTTGTGGTCTCCCTGCATTTGATCTTTTCCCCATTACTGACATATCACATCATGTTTTTCACAGCATTTCTTTGTGGAGGCGGCCGTCTTGGTGGAAGCAGGGATTTGCTTGCTCATGTCAGAACTGCCCACCTAATGATTGGTAAGTTAATGATCAAGAACCACTGGGAGATCCACAGAATGGATAAAGCAGAAGCAGGGCGATCTTTGCACCGCAGCTCTTTGGGTACAGCTTTCTCTTCAGCGGTTGGGTATCAATATCCATAGTAGCCCACATGGCGGCTATGGGGCCTAGGGGCAGAAGGGGGCCCCATAAAGGGGGCTGTTGAGGCAATATAACCAAATATAGACAGACAATCTGTGTCCATGTGAAGATAACACAAATCCAGTATTGTATCATTAAGAACAAGGTGCTATTGACAATGAGCCTGTATTTCCTGTGACATTTCCAACCAAGAAGAGCTGACATCAGACATACAGGAAGTGACTTCAGAATCATGGTGGCTAGTCACAGATCCCCTTTGCAGTTCGTGCAGAAAAGGGAATTTGTTTAGCTTTTTTAGTAGAGTAAATGTATTGCCCTCAAAGCATTTGGCGACCCTCGTGAGCACTTAAATTAAACCTATGTATGCCTAACTCAATCTTCTTTGGGCTGTAAAAATCCCAGACTGTCTCCTTAGCTACAAAATGACAGATGTTTGTAGTTCTGCAAAAGCACTTTCCAGTTTAAAGATGTTTGTATTAGGTAGGATTAGGGACATATAGTAATTATGTGTAGGAGTACAGGCAATTGTGTCAAAAATAAAATAATGTGATAGTCACTTTTGCTTCCTGTGTACTGAGAACAGAGCAGTTAGATGGTAAAGTAATGGTAAAATTCCCTGCACTGCTACCCCCCTCTTCGCTGACAACTTCTGTCCGCAGCTCTGGTCCCTAGTGGTGTCTTGACTATGTTGTCTTTGATTTATACATACTTTATCTTGGGATCAATGAGATTTGGGAGGTGGGGTATGGGGGCCCATCAAAATTTTGTTATGGGGCCCAATGATCTGTAGCTATGCCACTGCTCTCCAGCAAGAAGAACTGTGAGCAGCACAGTAGAGACAACATTAAAGTGACATTAGACTCAAACAAATTTTTTCCCTCCCCCCAATGTTAATGTCAGCACTTACCTTAAATGAGGTTTCTTAATCCGATCTTCCTCTTCTTTCCTGATGTTTTCATCTGTCCCTCCAGCGGTGCGGCGTCTCTCCGATCCAGCGCTGACTCCTCTCTGCTTGCTGGCACTTCCGATCCCACGGTGTCTGCATGCGGGTGCACACGTCCATAAACTTACCTTGCGTCTCTACTCGCCTCGCCGGCCGAAAATCCGAACTGCGCATGCACCCGCCCCAAGATGCTTTGCGGCCGCCCGAGCGGTTTCGGATTCTCGGGCGTAAGCGCGCAGCGAAAACAGGGTAAGTTTAAACCGCTGTTAAAGCGGAGAGTTTAGAAACCCTTTAAATCTCATTCAGAACTCATGAGATTAGCTGTCAGAGACAGTTGTACCTTTGATGATCCCACACTGCAGATATACAGCCTCAAATCACAGGCAGCGTACTGCCATTTTTGGGAGGGATTCAAGTTTAAGCAATAAATACACTTTAAATTGGCCAACAACAGCACACAACACATTTTTCTTCTATTAAAGCCTTGTGGCCAATCATAAATCTGCAAAAAAAAGACGAACATCAAAAAGCATTTGTTAAGCGGTACTAAACTAAACTAAAACATGTAAAATAACTAGATCACTCCTAGAGCATACTAAACTTCACTAACTGAAATGTCTACAGTTTTTTGTACTAACTGAATTTATTATGTATTTAAAAGAAGTTAAGAAAATGGCAACTAGAATTACTATGGTGTTATTCATTAAGTTGCCGAAGGCAGCCGAGTGAATAACCGAGCTGAGGTGATGGGAGCCAACCCCCATTCGGCTATTAACTTCAGCAGAGTAAAGCTGATTTCAGCTGTACATCGGCTGGCTTCGGCTCCCTCCAGTTCATCTGAACATGCTCAGCATGTTCGGCTGAGCCAAAGTAAAGAACTTATTCGACGCGGTAGTGAGCATAATTTAAAAAAAATGTAAACAAAAGAAAAACAAAAACAAAAAACGAAACGCATTAGGTCTGGTAAGAAAGTTCGGAGGGAACCCAAGTTAAAAAGCAAAAAAAAATGTGCGTGGAGTTCCCCCAAAGTCATACCAGGCCCTTTAGGTCTTCTAGGAATTTTAAGGGGGAAATCCACCCCCAAGAACTTAGGGGGGAAAAAGTGGGGCCCAATGCATGCCCCGCCAGCCCTTTGTGTACGCCCTGCAATGCCCTGGGCTTGAAGCCACCTGTTAGGCACCTGTGAACCTGTACATCACTCTCTATACACCACCCTATATGTCACATTGTCACATATGTCACTTTGTAAGCTGTAATGTGCTTCACTTATTCTGTACTGTGTCCTATAAGTCACTTAGTCTGTACTCCTTTTTTTTTAAGTCACTAACTGTGTACACCACACTATATGTTCTGTCCCGTTACATGTTACCCTGTGGCCTGTGTTTAGCTCGACATGCAGCTAAACCCTCCTTTTCTGCAATAAGCCAGAATGGATAAAATCTTGAAGGTTTATCAACAAAACAGGGTGGGGTGAAACTGGTGAAAAAGAACAAGTACAATACGATCAATATATGAACATGTAAACAGAGTGATAACTCACAAATAGAGTGCAAAACAAATTGGCCCCAACATAGGGGGAATCTGGGCATTTACTCCAGGCATGCTCTCAGGATGGCATCAGATTCTCTTCTCCTCTGTTCCAAAATGGAGGCTGAGTTCCCAGAATGCACGTGTTCCCTTCTCCTTGGGCTGGAGGTTGCTGAGAACTTTTTTTAAAAGCAAAGGTAGTCTAAGATCACTGTAAATAGAGATATTTTCTCTTAGCACTATCTTGTGGCCGATTTTGGGATGGCAAGTAGGTAAGTCAAATAAATCTCTGCCTGTGGGCCAGAACACTATAGGGGTTATTCACTGAGTTGCCGAAGTAAGCCAAGAAAATAAACAAGCCAAAGTGAAGGGAGCCGTACCCCGTTCAGCTAATTACTTCAGCTGAGTATGGCTGATTTCACCCGTACATCGGCTGGCTTCGGCTCCCTTCGGTTCAGCCGAACATGCTCAGCATGACAATGTTTTTGACAATTCCTTTAACTGCCTCAACTCTGTACACCATCCTATATGTCACTTACTCTGTACACCATCCTATATGTCACTTACTCTGTACACCATCCTATATGTCACTTACTCTGTACGCCATCCTATATGTCACTTACTCTGTGCGCCATCCTATATTTCACTTACTCTGTACACCATCCTATATGTCACTTACTCTGTACACCATCCTATATGTCACTAACTCTGTACACCATCCTATATGTCACTTACTCCTTGTTCCAGGTTTATGACAGTCACTTACTCTGTACACCATCCTATATGTCACTTACTCTGTACACCATCCTATATGTCACTTACTCTGTACACCATCCTATATGTCACTAACTCTGTACTCCACTCCAATTTTCACTTGGTGCTTGTTCCAGGTTTATGACATCAGCTTATAAAAGGCAGACACGGCCAGGCATTTAGCATTATCAGGATGCCCACAGTGCCCACCTCTCTATTTCTCTAGGTTTACTGTAAGGATTACAGGATAATGTATCCATTTTTTGTGTTGTAATTCTGTTTTACACACCCACAATCATTTCTCTTCTGGGGAGGGCTAATTTGCAATCTTGCCATGGGCCCTGTGTGTTTTTAATCTGGCTCTGGTATCAAGTGAATCTGTGTTCTTTGGGTTAGATTCCAGTTTGCTCATCTGTTGCTGAGATCCATAAAAACATATTCCAAAGACTTCAGCTCAACTTGTCACTCTGCATTGTATATTCCCTGTAGAGCTCTCTGAAGATTGTTAGCTCAGTATGTAAGCTCTTAAGAGTTGGGGCTGGTGTTCAGTGCACATTACTCTTCTTAACTTTAAAAAAAAGCATTATTTCTAGAAAAAGTAACATCCCAGACAGTGATGTGGTTGGCCTGGAATTTAAGAGACAGACAACTTAGTGATGTACAAGCCACATTCCCTTCAGGAAATTGTGCTGGAAACATAACTAGCATTTTACACCAGTCAGACATCTGTATCCTTTCATTACAGAACTCACAGATCCAGTAGCTCTACAAATAGTTCTCCTAATGTAGCATCCAACGAACCGTTTCAACACATGCAACAGTCCTTTTTAATGTTATTTTTCTTGATTTTCCTTCTTCCCATTTATTTATTTATTTATTTTACAATTATTAAATACAATAGTGTACTAGTGAAAAGATTCTGTATGTACTCCTGTGCAGAGCACATATGTGAAGCTCAATAGTCTGTATTACAGGTCATACGCCTAGGAGTACGCCTTTTTCCTCTCTGCAGCCCCTTTTACGTGTATCCTTGAATTTGTATTGACATAATTGGTTTGACCCCTTTTTTTGTAGTCAGCTTTCAGGGTGCCCAAAAATCCTGTGTTGCAATGTTAAGTATGTAGCAATCAGATTCCCTGGTATTTAGCATGGCTCTACACCCTCCTGGCCCACTATTGACCGGTAAGACTGCTTATCACAGTGTTAGCCACTAGTATGGCTTAGCTGGTGGGGAGGGAGGTGAGTGAGGACAGACTGATGACCAGGACATTTGGTCAATATTTGTATTTTGGTGCCATTTGCTGCAAATGGTATACAGAACATTCTGAGAATTAAAGGAGAAACAGACCTGCAATGCATTCACCTACATGAGCCTTTCTATGTCATGCCACGGCCATTTTAGGTACCTTTTGCAATATGTTTTACTCTAAAGCAAAACTGCAGTTTTGTCAAACAAAAAAACAAAAACAAAAAAAGAATATAAAAACAAAAATAAAGCAATCTAGTAGCTATGCTGCAAAGATTTTAGCAAATGTATCTGCTTCTCTTATGGAGATATTACAAATTGTGTTAATTTATCCAGGAGAATTGCTGAGTTATCAGTTTGTTAATCATCTGAATGTCCATGTAGACCAATCACGTCTGTACAGAATAACAGAATTTAATAATTTAGGCAAGTATGATCTTTGAAATGTATGATCCTCTACAGGATGGACAACTCTTCAGGCCGATATTCTCATTTTGCCAACTCACTGATTTGCCTAGTTTTATAACTGAGTTGCTCATCACTAATTACAAACATTCTTTCCATATGGACTGCCGAAATTGTTTAGAAGCACAGCCAAACAGGACATTCTGCTGGGAGAATTAGGTCATCAGTCAGAAGTAATGTATAATACTAAGAGAGACAGAACATATTGGTTGTACTGCATCTCCTGAGTTCAATATATGGTAAAGCTGAAGTTTATTCTGCTTATATTTTGCCTTCCCGGGTTCCTCCTTTTCACCCTTATCAACATGCTAATACAATTTTTAAATAAAACATATCCTTTTTCATGGCATACCTTATCTTAAACCCAGTGACATCATCATTGGGTCTCTGTGCTTCTTTCTGCAATGCACGCAGATAACTGTTGTTGGGGTATCAGGCGACTGTACATCAGTGGCGTCTCAAGGGGGGTGCGGCCCGCACCCGGGTGACACCATTGGAGGGGTGACACCAAATTGACTCTGAAAAGTCGGGCGCTCGGTTATGGACAGGGCGCCCGACAGTATCAGGAGAGAGAAGGGGACCCGGCGGCATACCTTATCCCGACCGGGTGACTGTCCCCTCCTTTCTCTGCCGGCGTCCATCACTAAGATGTCCGCCGGCAGGTATCAGAATACTGCAGCGCGTGCGCGATGACATCACCCCGCACGCGCGTGGTGACGTCACGCGCATGTGCAGTGACGTCTCGGCGACGTGACACTCGGTTACCGTTCCGGGTGTCACCCAGCCTCGGGACGCCCCTGCTATACATAGCTTCCTGAAAACATCAGAGCACCTTGTCTCAGTACTTTTCTCAAGACCCTGCCGACCTGTTGCAAGCAGTGGGCTGGCTCTTAGTAGGAGTTATGCAAATATGCCTTAATGGTGAATACCAATCTGGAGAAGGGGTATTTTTTAGGCAGTCTGCATAATTGACAGAACTGAAATAAAAATGAATGAAAGGGGCAAGCTTTGGACAGTAAGTCTGGAGAGGAAAGGCTTGGTGATGATGGATGTTCTCCAGCCAGGAAATGAGGCAGCCTCTATCTAATTTGCTACATGTTCTAATGCCCTGGCCTCCAGTTTAAGGGTGGATCCTTTCCCTTGCAGGGTCCTAAGGAGCCATCTTTGTGTGTGCCAATAAGCTGTGTGTGTGATTCTCCATTAACACACAGGCACAGCAAGGCAACCAAATCCCCCCCCCTCCCCCCTCTCCTCCTTCCTTTATCCACCCTTCTCTGAGCTAATAGATGGACAGCTGCTGGAGACTGTCCCTTGTGATCTTGTACTGGAAAGGAAAGTTCAGGGAAGTGAGTGGAGCTCAGAGAGTTGTAGCCAGCTTTTGGAAACATGATGACTGTAAGAGTATGGGCACAAAATACTTTGCTGAGCAATGTATATATGTTTGATCTGGATTCATTATTGAAGAAAGATTGAGCGTTTAATACTACTTTAATACACTGTAAAAAAAAAGACATTTACATTGTGTGCTTCTATAGTCCATGGCTTTGTACACAGTGTAGCTGAACATGCATGTGCCTGTTTCTCTCAATAATAACTCATGAATCTAGCTATGGAAATAGAGCTGTATCCTTATTTTTCCTGAGAGTAAAATGCAGAGAAAGTATTTGATGATACATATAGAAACTATTGAGCCCCTGAGGGTTATTTACACCCATATATAAATGTATATTGCAGAGCATTACATTTATAGTCATACCATGTTGTAAAAGTCATACTTATTTATTTACAGAACCTATTAAACCATTTAACATACACATACAGTATATCATTGAATCACATAATAATTGGTGCCACAACTATCCTTTCTCTGATATATACACTATATTGCCAAAATTATTAGGACACCCCTCCAAATCATTGGATTCAGGTGTTCCAATCACCTCCATGGCCACAGGTGTATACAATCATGCAGCCTGCTTCTACAAACATTTGTGAAAGAATGGGTCACTCTCAGGAGCTCAGTGAATTCAAGCGTGTTAGTGTGATAGGTTGCCACCTGTGCAATAAGTCCATCCGTGACATTTCCTTGCTACTAAATATTCCACAGTCACATGTTAGTGGTATTATAACAAAGTGGAAGCAACTGGGAACAACAGCAACTCAGCCATGAAGTGGTAGGCCACGTAAAATGAAAGGGCAGGGCCAGCGTATGCTGAAGCGCACAGTGCACAGAAGTCGCCAACTGTCTGCAGAGTCAATAGCTACAGACCTCCAAACATCATGCGGCCTTCAGATTGGCACAACAACAGTGCGTAGAGAGCTTCATAGAATAGGTTTCCATGGCCGAGCAGCTGCATCCAAGCCTTACATCACCAAGTGCAATGCAAAGCGTCAGATGCAGTGGTGTAAAGCACACCGCCACTGGACTCTAGAGAAGTGGAGACGTGTTCTCTGGAGTGATGAATCACGCTGCTCTGTCTGGCAGTCCGATGGACGTGTCTGGGTTTGGCCGTTGCCAGAACGGTACTTATCTGACTACATTGTGCCAACTGTTAAGTTTGGTGGAAGGGGGATTATGGTGTGGGAGGGTTGTTTTTCAGGGGTTGGGCTTGGCCCCTTAGTTCCAGTGAAGGGAAATCCTAAGGCATCAGCATTCCAAGACGATGAAGCATGGAGACGGCTTCCCTGCTAATCGGGAAGCCAGGAGGCAAGTCATTACACACCGCCTGGCTTCCTTCATGGGACTTCCCATGAAGGAAGCAGGTTTGCGAGTCTTTACACGGGAAGCCGGTTTGCGAGTCTTTACACGCCACCCGGCTTCCCAGGCTACTCAGGAAGCCAGGAGGCAAGTAATTACACACTGCCTGGCTTCCTTCATGGGACTTCCAGTATGGGTATTCGGTATAGGCGAGTACCGAGAAAAAGATATCACTACTCATACCGAAAAACCGGTATCGGGGCATCTCTAGTTAAAACCCTGTCAATTTGAATTGAGATTGAGAGATTTCCCTAGTCCCTAGAGACAGAAAAAACCTATAAACAGCGCTCTCGGATGGGCAAAGAGTTAGCTTGGAGGCATGTATGCAGCCCTGGGAAACAGGAGGAGAACCTATGAATGCAAATAATCAAGAAACCAAGAAAGGGCGCAAAGAACACTGGCTAGCTAAAGAAGTTATAATGGAGACTAAAGGTGGTGGCACTTACGCGTGATTGCCAGGATCTGGAGATGATGAGTTACTGCTTTACCCGAGCTTGAAAAAGAGGTAGTACCTCGAAACGCGTCGCTCTTGTCCGCTCTTGTCCGCTTTGATCCCTCTCCATCTCACCATTAACTCGACCTTCGGCATCTGACAGCTGCTTCCGTACACCGTCCCCAGCAGACCTGACAGTGACCGCTCGCTGACACACACAGCTACGGCTGCTACAGCCCTGTCCATTGCCCGGCTCCTGTCCGATTTGATCCCTCTCCATCTCACCATTTGATTCGACCTTCGGCATCTGTCAGCTGCTTCCGTACACTGTCCCCAGCAGACCTGACAGTGACCGCTCGCTGACACACACAGCTGTGGCTGCCACAGCCCTGTCCATTGCCCGCTGTCCATTGCCGACACCACAGCGATCTCCCTGCCTCTCCTCCACACCGCACAGACCCCCAACGGCACTTCGGACGAAGTCCCCTCTTCTTGTCTACACCCTCCTGTGGATGTACCTCTCGGATCAGCACATCAACTACAGTCGGAACCACACCACGAGTGCCCCGATCCTCCATACCGGCCGTCCATCTCCAGATCCTGGCAATCACGCGTAAGTGCCACCACCTTTAGTCTCCATTATAACTTCTTTAGCTAGCCAGTGTTCTTTGCGCCCTTTCTTGGTTTCTTGATCCCTAGTCCCTAGAGAGTGCTAGTCTGGCCAGGATTCCTTTTAATTGTTTAGTGGGATAATAGGAGGTGTATTGAAACAAAGGCATAAGCTGATTGATATATCAGTAAACCTAATAAGCATGAATAGCCTCCATTGAACAGGTTTAGCAGTAGCTTTCTTTTGTTGAAGGCTATCAAGTTATTACTGTATAAAAATCTGAAGAAGTTAATTTAAACATTGGTTAGAGGTATGGTATCTTTATGTACTAAAAATACTGGCAGCTAGTGGGATACGTAAACAATTTGGAGATTAGTGAAACTGCTGCCCCATATTGCTGGTTTGTGGACAAATTGGGAAACAGGAGGCATTTTGGGAGGGTTTACAAATACTTTTTATCAAATCAAAAACCTGGTCCCAGGAACCAGAAATTCAATGTAAAAACAAGATGGTATGTGTTATATATTAACTTCGGGGTTATTGGGAGAGTTTTGTAATGGGGAAAGTTCACAATACTTTAAAGGTTTAAATCTCTCTATGACTTGCATACTATAATATTGAAATTTTGGGTGCCCACCTATTTAATTTCCTCCTAACTGGGATCACCCAGGTTTTGGGACAATCTATTTATGTTATGAAGTTCCAGGTCAATGACTTTGAATTTTAAAGTGTTTAATTGATTTGAACATGGTTGACAAAGTGACTAGCTTTACTCCTGGTTCTATTATTGTCCTGAATAAAGTATGGGTAGGTATAGATAGTTCATATTTTATCCAATCTTTAAAAGCATTACACTTGTAGGTACTTTTCTTTTTTATATATACAGGCAGTTGTCTTATTTTGAAAATTATAATTTTTGCAGTCATGTTATCAATTATTTATTTTAAAATATTCTGGGGGTGGAGCAGCTGGAAGCTTGAAACATGCATCCTTGAGCCCAGAATGAATAGCTTACAAAATGGCAATTAACTGGTGACAGTTTTGGGTGGTCCCCACCCTTTCTCAACTGGAAAATTGTACATAGTGACACATGTAATGCTTTTAAACAAAGCAAGAACTACTTCATATTGCTACCAAGGCAACACAAAAATATATGTCTACACAAAAGTCACATTAGGTACATAGTAATAAAAACGTAGTAGACTATTATAATAATTTAATCTTGGATTCTACCACTGAACTGAAACAATCAAGTAACATCTAGAGCTGGATTACTAAACTTAAAGTGAGATAAAGTGAACCTGTTGCTAAACATCAAAGCACCCTGCATATGATGGAACATCTATTCCTTTCACCTCAATTTCCACTTCAGAAAGACTTGCAAACTAGTTGGCTAATATAGCAGTTTTTAAACTGAGGATCTGGTATAATTTATCCAAGTCTTCAATGCATAAGATTAAGGAAGAATTGGAAGAATTGGAAGAGGATTCTTAGTACCAAAAGCCATGTTATTTTTTTAAAACTCAGCCTTAGGGTTTACATAGGTTAGTAGACATGTAAATTTTGTTTTGCTCCCAATGCAAATTTGGATGAAATTTTGTGAATTCAGACATTCGGATGCATCCGAATGTCCGAATTCCAATGAGACCGATTGCAAACGAATCCGAATGTCCTTCAAATGAATTTTCGGATCATCTGAATTTCTTTCAAAATGAAACTAAATCGAACACGTGACTGTTTTGTGGCCAATCAGAAAACCCCGTCAGAAAAGCACCTTGCCCCCGTGCTGATGGGGACAAGGGCCTCTTCCCCACAAGCCCTGGGGTGTTGGTTGTGGGGGTGCGGGCAGGGGGCTTATTCACATCAGGGTACTGCTTTAATAAAGGGGCATCCAGATGCCTTCCCCCTTGTGAATGAGTAAGGGGTACCCCTACCCATTCAGGAAAGGGTTAAATATCATTTTTAAAAAGAGGCCAGACTTTTAAAAAAATCCTTTATTTGGAAGGAAAACAACAAAAGGCATGTTTTTGACAAGTCTTTTATTTAAAAAAAAAAATGGATCCACCGATGTAATCCAACGTCAATCTCGAAGTCCAGCATTGTCCACCACAACGACGACTCGACAAAATAGAACAATAAAAAATAAACAGAAATAATAATTTTTAAAAACCCAGACGGCTGCCGTCCAGTCGCTGCGACAAACACCCACCACAAAATGGCATTTTGACAGATGCCGGTAACATATAAACATTTGCTAGTTGTAACAGGGTGAGCCATGGTTGGGCAGAGACTTTGCCCAGTCATGGCTCTCACTGTTCTCTGATTGGGCAAAGCCTTGCCAGGGCTCACGTACCTTGTGCGGGGGTGCGCGGCTGGCGAATAGCCAGCTGAACACCCTGACAGTTCATGTGTTCGCTAAACACACGAACTGCCGATGTTCGAGTCAAACTCACGTTCGGCTCGAACATCGAGCCCAACCCTACTGATTAGTATACTCATGGATAAAGTAGGGAATAGTTAAAACCCTTTTTTTGGGGGGGAGGGGGGCGTCTGTGTGGAAATTTTTCTTTGATTCTCCCAGATACACAACAGAAAGTGAGAAGAAATCTCTCCAAAGGGATGGAAAATCCTTCTTAGACTGTTGTCATTATAATAGGTGTCCCTATTGGAATATGTCCCCTATAGTTCTGTTTTGGTGACAAACAGAGAGGGTGAATCTTCCCACCAGTGACAGACAGCAATAAAAATCTACCTTACACACTATCGAAAACAAGAAAACGTTTTAGACTTTACATAAACTTGACACTAGTCTTTATGAACAGGATCTATCTTTCCGTATTTACAGCAAAATAAATATATAACTATCCTTGGATCTTGCATTGCTTCTTAATAAAGGGTTAATTCTAATGTACAAAGCATTTACTTCTGTATCCTCCCCTTAGATCGTGCATTAGGGAGGGTTCTGCAAGTTGTGTTATAACGTACTTAAAGTCTCTTTCAAGCCAAAAACATAGACAAGGAAATAAACATTTGTCATTTTATTTTTTTGCAGGGGTTGTCTGTTTCCCTTCTTGTGCCCCTAGAAAGCGCTTTCTGTAGAAGTAATGTTCCATCCCCATTGTAGTAAAAGAACTTCCCCGCCCCATCAGATATTTTTATGGTGACTCACTAGCTGTCCTTTTCCTACAGCTTCCAGATTGGCTGCTTACTGCTAATCATGAACACTTGGTAGCAACACTCTTTGTTTCCCAGCTGAGTATGTAACACATCATCTAAAATAAGTTATGCCTTTTGAGAAGGTTTTTTGTTTTTTTTAAGGGTGAATGTTGCTCCTACATAGCAGAAAAGTGTGTGAATGCTTCAACCACAGCTGCACACTATTACGTAGCCTTTACATTGGCAATCCTGTCTTATCCTAGTACAGTAAATCATAGGACCATAGAATTGGTATTGATTGCTACACTGTGTAGCCATGTGTTTAGTATAGATATGAAAGCTTTCAGTTAATCCTCCTTATAGAATATATGTAGGTAGGAGTCTCCAGAAGAATAGGAATTTCTAGGTACACTCTATTATTATTACATTGCAGGACTGTGTGCAGATACCTTACTGACTCTATTTTAAAGACATTATACAGACTTTGATATCCATCCATCCTCTCTTCTCTATGTTGTTGGTTTTCTAAAGTAACTAGTTGCTAGTTCTAAGCAGATTGCCAGTTTCTAAAGAAAAGGCTTAGTGCTGGTTAGCAGGGGAATATTATATGTCTGCCTCACTCAACCTTCTGGCTTCCTCAGGGGTACCTCAAACTTTGTCACAGTCATGCCTTTCCATAATGCAGGCTGATGATGTGGAAGCGGGCTCCTGAATGTGAAGGGGTGAAGAGGGAGGGGTCCTGATGTTAAGGGGGGCTCTCAAGTGAAAGAAGGGGCTCTTATGTGAAGAGGATTCTAATGTAATAGTGGACTCTGATGTGAAAGAGGAGGGCTCCAGATTTGATGAGTACTTTAATGTAAAGGGGAAACCCATTATTTGTGTTTTTTGTGTAGGGCCCCCTTAAAATCCATACCAGACCCCTAAATTTTTACATTTAAATTTTTTACATTTTAGACGAGGGTGCCTTGAGATTTTGCATACTTTTATTGGGTGCCATGACTGAAATTGAAATATTGAGAAACGCTGTTACGTGTGATAAATGTACCTTTCAAAAACGTTAAGGGAAATCCACTGGGAACAAATCTTGTAACAACTATTTATGAAGGGAATTCCCCTCACTTCCTCTCATTTTTTGTTGCTTCCTCAGGACAGATGCTAAAGGAAATCTCCTCAGTGGGACACAGACAGCAAAAAGTAACTTGATAGGGGTTTTAACCCTTTCCTACTCAGTCAAGGTGTTGGTTAACAAATCTGGTCTCTGATATCCTGAAATCACTGGGAAGGAATCTTTGCATACTCTAATATGTATGCTTCACAGAAGTTGTGGTTAATAGTTAAACCAGATACTACTTTGTCACTGAGAAGAGCGACTCAACCCTACAGAAGGAAATATTGCTGACTTTATCCTGCCAGCGCAATTAAAGATAAGTGAATCCCTGTGGAAAATACAGAAGTTGAGTCAGGCCAGGAGACATTTAAAATGAAGTCAATTGTGAAGTAGAAATCAATGACAACTGCTAAACTAAAATATCCAAAAAGGACACAATCTGATGATCCAGTTTTACAATTATATACAGTTTCTATTCAATTTTACTGTTTCCATTTACCTGTACAAAAGCAGAAAAATTAATAGATATTCCAAACTATTATAGACAACAAAATTGAATTTATTTCATTTTTAGTTATACCTCATTTATATAGACTCGTATCTGCTGGCTTACTTGGGGACTACTCCATCCTGCTAGTGTTTGTTTAATAATTTGTTGTTTGTAATTTGTTTTTTTCTCTATAAAGGTTTCTTTATATGTTTTTCTTTTAATGTTTCTCATTATTTTCCTTTTTTTCTTCTACTGCTAGTATTTTTTTCTCCTCCTAATTCTCCTGCCCACCTGTAGGACTGATTCCCAGTTGGCAGATCTTGAAATCCAGGAGTCCATTTAGAACTCAAAAGACGATCAAAAAGTTTGAGGTATAGGCTACTTTACGCTATGACTCACTCTACAAAATATCATTTTATACATGTGCTTTAGTGGTCCAATCTAAATAATAAAACCTCCCAACCTATGACAAAAACATATGCTGCTATTCTGCTATTGCAGGAAATAAATGTCTAAAAAGAAAACAGTATCCTTGACTTCATTTTGCTGGTGTTCCTAGAAAGGAAAATATAGAAAGTGCATTAGGGTTGATTTACTAAATGAGTAGAGACTGTTAAGTTAGCAAAGGTAAAGCTGCGTTTATTTTGAAAACCCAATCTTGTGCAGAGGAAAAAAAAATGTAACCTTGCTCTTTATTGGATGCTTGAAATGAACACAGCGTCTTATTAAGTAATATTATCAGAGACAGGGATTGGAGATATTTCATGGTCTTGGGACAGTTTTCAATTGTTCAGATTTTTCTAGATCCTGTTTTGCCCAGAATGTTGGCCAAATCCTTATTACTGATTTACTGATTTACTGATGATGTTTAATGAATTAATTTAGCTCTAGATCATACTCTGGATAAATGTATTTCATTGTGTTCTTTATTGCATTATCCTCTGAAATTAGCAATAGACTCTTTTTTCATAATGGTATGGTGGATATGTGGAGAGATCAGAATTCATCAGATCAAGAATAAACTCTCTACTCTCTAGAACACTAATACACTCCTTTATACACTAATATCAAAGGGTTTATTCACAAAAGGGGGAAGAGTTTGAAGAAGGCAGGAGAAGTGAACAATCTAGGACAACATAGCTGAACTGGAAAGTGAGCTGAATTGGAGAATGTTTCCAAATCAGATATTTTGTCCTAGATTGTTCTCTTCTCCTGCCTTCTCCAAACTCTTCACCCTTTAGTGAATAACCCTGCAAGTTTATATAAAAACTTCCCTAACAGAAACAGGCTAAGAGATTGTATATTGTCACACCACACAATCATCTCATCAGCTTTTCCCCTTTGCTTTAGGCATTGTGGACAGAAAGGTACCATATACCATGTAATAGATCATATACAGTTGGGAGCAAAGGTTTGTTTCACTCAAATTATCATGACATCATAAAAAGGTAAAGGGAGCCATGCATTCAAATCAATGAGTCAGTCATTCTTCTGACGAATAGTTATTAAACCTCATTAAGGATATAACAGGTTACAAATTCATTAAGATGGCTTAGGTTTCAGTCAGTTCAGATAGTTAACAATTGGAAAGCCAGGGTATTTATGAGGAACTGCTGCACCACCAGGTTGAGGACATGTGCCATGCAAGGTATGTGTGCGCATTTTACCTCTTAAATAGTGGCCAGCAGGTTAGTGCCATTGTCACACAGGACTTGGTTGGAGATGGTGTGGGGTCAGCCACCTTTCAGCCTGGGCCTGAAGAGTCACAAGAAGCTTTGGCCCTGTGTGGCTCCTCTTCCCAGCCATACCAGCTGAAAAACAGCAAGGTAGCATTTAGCTGGGGGATGTTGCATATGCTCTTTAGTGCTTGGCAGGAACTGGTAGTTCTGAGGAGTCAGAGGATGACACGGAGTGGCACCACCAGCTCCAGTGGTGTTCCCTATGCTACATCCTTCCTAGCTGTTATCAAACTGATAATGTGTGCTATGAAAGATTTGTAGTGTATCTGCACATACTTGCTGGACCACATTACACAACACAGGGTGTGCTCACAGAAATGGTGACCCATGTCCCACCTGGTTATGCAGGATTAAAAAAAGTGTCAATTTAAAGAGTCCTATACGATCAATAAAGATCCTTGTAGCTGCGCAAAATAGTACACCAGGGAAGTACAAAACACTGTAACGATAACAAAAAAATGAACAAAGGGCAGATGGGATTTTTATTAATAATAAAATAGAAAGATTGACACTCATAAATGATGTATGGACCAGTCACAAAGAGCTGTCCTCTCTAGGTGTATAATGACAAACAGCCAAAGACTGACAGCTCGGATGCCGCTGCAACTCTGAAAAAGATGCGGACCCTCAAAACTTAAATGGGGCTCAAACAGGAGCATAAAATGTCTACTATCTGTGTTATTTACTCTGTTCTCATTGAGGGCTTTACTCTACTGTATGGCTGCCTGGGTTGCAGTGTGGACTCTTCATCCCCACATTCCAGCTAGTAGTGAGGGAATCCAGGCTGTTTGTTATTTTACACCTGATAGAGACAGATCTTTGTGACTGGCCCATACATAATGTGTGAGCATAATTTTTTTTTTCTATTTAATGTGTGCTTCACGTTGTTGTTGTTGGACCATGTGTTTGTGGTCATGTGCACCCTGCCACTGATGGCATGGTCAAACGACACAAACAACACATTACATTCCACATGCTGGTGGAGGGCAAGAATGGCCTTTCGAAGCAAAATAATTGTGGCTGGGTACTTGCTGCTGTGGTCTAGTACAGGCCATAAACTTGAGGAAGGGGGCTGATTCCACAATGTGGAGTGGGCGCAGCTGCAAAGCCAGCAGGTTTTCCAAGCTGGCATTAGAACACTTGCCATGGCAGTGATTTGAGAACTATTTTTTCTTCTTCCACAGCAGCTGCAGAAAAGACACTTGCCATAGGAAGGAAGCTGATGAAGATGGCAGGGTTGGTGTTTGAGAACTCTGACAAGGTTTAAGGCCTTGCTTGATCCCACTCAGCATGGCCCCATCATGACCTCTTCCCTACTTCACGTGGTGTATCCTAAGCATCTGAAATCCCTTGTGAGAATCCCCTACTTGTCACTAGAGACTGCAGATGTTATGGTGGATGCAGCAGGGGGTGGGGACGGTGATGTGGAAAGCACCAAGTAACAAGGAGCAGTGCAGGTTTGTTCCTGCTGACTTGACTCACTCAAATGCTGCTTTTATCAAGCTCTGTGGTGCAGAGTTATAGGTCTCCTCATGCATGTGGCACCCAAATGCCTGGAACCTATACCATGGCTGATATGTTGCAGGCCGAGGCTGCAACCAGAATGGTGCTATTGGCAATAGATATGTAAAAAAAAGGCCCACAATGCAGACCTCTGTAGAACGCCCCCGGGGATAGCAAATCCTCCTTTGCTGCTGTTCTGCCTCTCCATCAGACGTTTCCTCCTCTTCAATCGGTGGCACTTATGTAGATCTACCACCTCATCATTCACCCCCTCCTCATCGCTGGAGCCCATTTGACAGTAAAATCCAGCTGCTAGAACATCGTTGCTTCTTGCTGCTCCCTGTGTATTAATATCCCATCCCTCCATGGTCCTGAGGCTATCTTCCTGATTCTCCTTATCTAAAATTAAATATACTTGAACAGCCTGCAGCACGTGGGTCACTAGTTTTTTACAATTTGTGATTGTCATAATATTTTATTGTTAGTGTTCCCGCTGTTATTATGGATTTTACTATATAATGTCAGAGTTTGATGATGTATACCCATAATTTTAATAAGTGGGTATTCTCTTTTTTTCCTCTGTTTTGTTTTTATGTGATTACATGGATTTATTAGATATAGGTGCGCCTACTTGTTTCTCGCTGCCCTGCATGACGTGCTATTTTGGTGGGGTTGGTGTCACAACCAGCAATGACTGAGGCAGAGTAAGGCAGAAATGCATCAGCAGTTGTTTTCTGTATAGATGCATGTGGACCGTGCACCAAATGTGGATTGCAAGGATGCATGACAGGGGTGAGCTATGCGCTTTGTGTTTCTTATCCTGTGGCAAGTGACTGATCCTGTAATAAAACATTTCTGCAAACTCCTCATGGCCAGGTTGCATGGCTATAGCAAAATCAGCAGCAGAAGAAGAAGTGGAAGGCTTAGTCAGCAACTCAACTACCTCCTCCATGTACTGTGGCTGTATAGCACAGACCCTCTCAGAGAGTAAAGGCAGATGTGCCCTACCTCTACATAGTGGGAGTCGACCACCACTTTGTCCTGCAGAACCTGCTTGCTCCCTTATTCTGACTCCGATCGTTGTGATAGCGAAATATATCCCTTGCTGAGACCTCTATGCCTGGCCTGTATAAGCAGATATACTCACTGCGGACAATCCTCCTCAGATAGCTGAACTCGTCAATACCGATTCATTCAAAAGAGGTGTTTATTCTTTAACATCAGGTTATAGCAGATGATAGGAACAGCAGTTGAACGGTTATAGTATTGTGCGGTCAGAAAATGATGCCTTTCCTACGTACTGTGCAGATTACATGTGTGTCCTTGTTACATGTGGCTAGTAGCTGTGCCCATGACACAGGAAGTACTGCACACAGGAAGCAGGAAGGGGCTACACTAGGGGGAAATACATCGTCACATGAGGAATAATTACAGAAAGCATGTTTGTTACAACAAAAGGCCACTAGATGGCAGCATAGGATAACACATGGATTTAGCTATGAGAAAATAGTTAGGCAAATCACACTATATAAATTCTAACCTATATAACAATGCTAATCTTAACTGAGGCTATGCATCTCATATTCTATGCCCCTGTTGGGGAGGCACATCCCTAATGTATCCATGAGCAGAAAGAACCTCTGCCTCTCCCTTTAGGCCTTTTTTTTTAGTAATGGTGATTGCCTAGCTTTAATGGCAATGATGGCAATAGGGGGAATACATATATGTTGCTTTGGTGCACAAGTATGCAATGATATGCTAAAAACAAAGGGCAGCTTTGTCTATGTCATTATATATACACTGTATATGTAGCGCTACCTCCTATAGAGATGCTGTATTATTTGGGTCTTCTGTCTCACCTCTGTGATAAACCAATTGTAATAGATCCACAGCTCACCAGCACACCAGCTCACCAGCATGCCTGCATACCTTGTGTGGTTTTGCAAAGGCTTTACTGAACAATGAAAAATTAATACATTGAATATATAAATATAGATGGGAACAATATCAACATTTAACAGGATCACCCTGGATGTCTGATTAAGTCTGACTGCCTCAACTATAATAGTACTGCTTAAGACAATTCTATGCTGACTAAGGTAACTCTTTATTCTAATAGCAAATTATGAAGGTCACATGTTAGTTCCAATAAACCCAAACTCTAACCAGCTGGCCAGAGTTACCTTTCTTCGTCTAGCCAATGATGGTGCACGAAATATTATTGACCTGACACTCTGACAAGCAGTAACATGTTGGCCTGTGGCCTCTCACCAATCCTAAAGTGGCGATGACGGTCTGGAGTTTGTCAGCAAGGAGACAGGAGTCCCTGCTTCCTCCAGTCGACTTTCCTTGGCTCACTCAGCGACCATGATGCATAGTAGAGTAGCGTTATCCACAAGTATCAACAATGCAGTCCTTCTTTGGTGCCAATCAGCAGATCCAGGAATCCGACGGCAAGAGAGTGCCTGTACTGGTGTCTGCAGTTTGTCTAGGCAGCACTCTGTGATAACTGAACAGGGCGGCACTCACTCTCTAAGGATGTGGTCCCTCCGTGATCACCCTGCCAGGGTTTGACTACAGTCCTGCTGAAGAGTTCACGCTTTAATTGGAACTGCAGCTCTTTCTGACACAGATCTACTCACTTGCTCACACAGCTCAAGACTGAGCGTGCCCGCTCCAGACTCTGCTAGCCCACTTCTCCCCTGACCCCCACAACCTCCTAGGAATTGTAGTCTAGTTAACTCCGTCTACTACAGACTTTCCCTGGCTATGGACTTCAGCTCCCATCAATCCCCACTGCTGGGATCCCGAGCAGCAGCAATTAACTCTTGATAGGAAAGCATGCTACAACAGCATAATGGCTATACCTGGATTACCCAGATAATAAAAGAAAAGAAAATCCCCAATAAAACAAAAACAGTAAAATAAAAGAATTCAAGGGGGAGGGGAGCAGCTGCTAAACAGCAACTATAGTTGTTTCTGACACACACAAAAAGGTAGTCCTAGAAAAGACTTTGGGTCTTTGAACTCTGAACAAGGTGGGGAGAGAGGGTGTTTTAAAAGAATAAGTAGCCAACCACAATGCAATCTACAGTAATTTAGCACAATGTAAAACAGTATAGTATTGTATTGTACAGCAGCAACTAACTCTCCCTACACACAGACTGTCAACTCTCCTTAAACAATTCCAACATACAATGAAAATGGCTGCTGGGAACCCACCCTGTTATTGTGACGGGAGTGGTTACGCCAGACATCCGGTTATTGGCCCTCCTAAGCCAGATAGGTTAGCCCTGGGTCAGTTGGCTACTTTGGTGGCAAAATCCTGCATTAAAATGGCTATTCTGCTAAATGCGGACAGGCAGGGTTCGTCTTCAAACCATGGAAAATCTCAACCCAAACCTCATTCCTATTCAGGATATAAAAAAAAAATGGTGTTGCAAACATGGTATGAGAAAAGCTTATGATTGAAGGAGAAATTAGCTTGCAGAGCAGTTTGTATTTCTTTGCTAGATGTGTTTAGGTAAACACATTGCATTGCATATGCTTTTCTAGCTGTTTCTCACATTTGGAAACATCTGGCTGGTGTGCTCTATGTGTAATAGTAATTAGGTGATGTAATGTGTGTAGATCTACATTAAGCCTGTGCTTAGAATTTGTTGGACATCTGACTGAAGTGCAGTAATACACATTTACACAACAGAACGACTTCCACATGCATACTTAATCTGCGCCACCTTAAAGTAAAAGAAAAAGCACAGCCTCACCTCTTTTCAGGTTATATATTTTATTTGTTATTTTTAACAAAGCACCCTTAAATTAAAATGTAAATCCCTTAAAAGAAAAATGTTTTCCTAAACTGTACTTAACTGTACTTAACTGTGGTTTGCAGTTAGATGTGAACCAAAAGTGTAAGATACACATTGCTTAAACAATTTCTCTTAATTTTCTCTAGTCTGGCATCTATTATTTTAAACCTCCCACATGCAAGGGGGATTGGTGGGCTTTCCCACAAACACAGGTGAGACAGGATACAGGATATCTGAAGAAAACCTTTGGTACAATAACATTTTCGCAAGAGAAAATGCTGAGCAGAAGGTTCTTGGGATTACCAAATAGTAAAAATAGTACAGCATCTGGAAACAATTTCCAAAGTTCTTTGCCACATGTACAGTGTACGGGATGGATGTTGGGTGTCTCCGTGACACAGACTGAGAGAAAGAATAGAAATATCTCCCTTTTAGTTACAGCTTGCTTCAGTTTTGTTTCAGTGGAACATGTTGGATTTGTATTTTTCCATTAGTTTGGAGGTTAGACTTTACGGTACATATGTGTGGTCAGCAAAATGTGGCAGTGCTGCTTCTTCAAAGCATGGCTAGGGTGTAACTATAGCAGGTACTGAGAGGGCTGCTGGTCCACAGGTCCATGGGGAATCGAATAAAGAGCATTACTCTATCCTTCAGATCCCATCTTCCATTCTATTGTCGTCTGAACTGTTAGTGAATGTAGAGGTCCAGAGAAGGCAGTCCAGCTCAGGAGTTCTACCGATAGTATGAAAAAAAGGTTAAAGTGGTATTAAAGGAGAACTATGACTTAAGGGCAAATAAAAATACCCCTTACCTTGATTGTAGTGGCATCGTTCCTTTTTTCTAAAGTCGCAGATCACAAATTAGAGTAAATTACATAATTTACTTATTTAGCCTAAGGAATGCATTAATCAAGAAAAGATAGAACCCCATAGTTCTCCTTTAAAAGCTTGAGTTTTTTTCCTCAATATAGTTTGCTTTAGGTAATCCAACTATAAATCTTTGACATTTAAGAAAAAAAAAATGTTTTAATCCAAAATGTTACCTTCGCTCCCTCGCCTCCTTCTGGTTTGTGTGCGACTTCCATTCTGCGGCGCGCATACCTCTTACAGGAACGAGGACTACATGCCCATAATGCATTGTCTCTTTTCTGTACTGCGCCTGCGTGGTGGCTAAACTCCAGGCGCGCGGCAGCTGAATTCCGGGTGGTTCCACTGTGGGGCTGGGGCAGGCTGGCTGTACATGTCGGGAGGATGTCATCCTGTAGTCCTGGCTAGGGAGCGCGCAGAGACTCGATGTTACACCCAGAGAAGAGGGAGTCAGCTAAAAAACTGAAGTTCCCCCCAGCATGTGAAAATATGAAGATTTAAAAGAAAGAGCAGCACAGGGCATGCAAACTACCATGGATTATAGTAAGCCGCACATTACAGCATTGCTTTATTTAAAAACATCTGAGGGTTTTATGTCACTTTAATAAAAGTAAGGGACAGATTTTTTTTAGAAGTGCTACCTTTGTAGGTTCTTTCCAACTCTATCTAATAGATTTACTGTTATTCTTCAATTAAAAAGAAAATATAACCCATTGAATGCTTTTTCAGGACTTACATAAAGAGATTATTCGAATTATCCATCTACATGCTATGTATGTGATAAGGCAACAGGTAGCAATTATTATATAGCTATCAATCTGCAGTTAGATCTGAACTAATGAAAACAAAAACGGATTACTTGCTCTTTGTACTTTATAAAGGGCAACGTGTAGATACCGCACTGCAAGGGTTAGGTGCTTGTTTTTGTCTAGGTGCTAATAAAAAAAAGTTATACTCACCCAATCTTTGGAGCCGGCTCGCTCTTAGACTGGTCTCTGGGGCTTCTCTCTCTCTCCACTGCAGCAGTCTAAAGCTGGCCATACACCTATAGATTATCTGCAGATTTTCTATGGATGGAAAAAGTGCAACAGATTCCTCCATCTACGCTAAACTATGCGGATGGAGGAATCTCCCACTGGGCCAAGCTTCAGTATCTTGCTAGTCGGCCACGCTGGCTCTCAAAATACCTGAACAATGCCTGCATCCAGATTGCAACAGATTGTTCAGGTATTTTGACAGCCAGCGGGGCCAACTAGCGAGAAACTGAAGCTTGGCCCAGCGGGAGATTCCTCCATTTACACAGTTTAGCGTAGATGGAGGAATCTGTTGGACTTTTCCCATCTGACCATAGAAAATCTGCAGATAATCTATAGGTGTAAGGACAGCTTAAGACTGTCCATACACTGCTCTATTTTTCTTGTTCAACCTGCGGGCTGAACGGAAAAAAGATTAGAGCAGTTTCCTCCGTCAACACTACGAGTGTATCGATTGAGGTATCCCCGCTGTCTCTTCTGTAATACCCGAACAGAGCTGGCAGCTCATTGGCTGCCCGCTCTGTTTGTACGAAGATTTACCAACCAGCTCCTTCGATCAGCTGATTGAGGGATCCCGGCTGAAAAGGATGCTGACAGCGCCTTCTTGAACCGGCCGAAATTCGCACAGTGTATAGACACCTTAAGGGTCCTTAAATCATCACATTCCATACACAATATATAGGATGTGAGGATGCCGAGGGACATTCCATTGCTGCAGTAGAGGTAGAGACTGGCTTCAGGGACCGGAGTAGCAGTACCTAGACAAAAATTAGCACTTAACCCCTGCAGTGTGGGGATAGCCCCACTGCAAGGATTAAGAACACTTTTGCCCAGAGTCCTTCTTTAAGTTTTCACCTTTAATCAGTTTGAGGCAGTAATAATATATGATTGCTGATTGATTATTGTGAACTGATGTACTGTGAGATTTTTTCCCTAAGAAATGAGACATTATATGTTAATATAGAGAAAATAACTTTTGAAAACCAACTTAAGCCAAAACATTTTTACTTTGGGATCAAGTGGGAATGGAGTTTGAAAATCTGCCAGGTTTCTATTAGTTTGGTCCCCTCTGGGGAAATTTCAACACACTAAAAAATTGGGACTTAGATGTACCCACCTTATTTGCTGATATCATGCAAGCAGTGCAGAGGAGGTTTGTGGAGAACTGAAGAGTGGGGTACCTAAGTACGTAGCAAACAATATATGAATTGCTCATTGTACAAAATGAGAGGAGACTCAGACTGGGCTGAGACGATGACTCAGGGCTACTTGTCTCAGAAAGAATTCCACTTCAGGACTAGTGGTTGGGTGATGAAAGCACAGAATTTTAAATGTCGCTCGTTCACACATTTCCCCGTGATTATTCGAATATGTTTCTTATACATTCTTTAAATTTTTGTGTCTTTTATTCTAAAATAAATGTATGTGTATTTGTTGTTAAGTCTATTTTGTAACCTTGTATTTAAATTGACCACACAAATTTAACAAATAAACCATTTCAATTGTGTGTGCATTCTGCTGGCATGGGTCACTTTCCTTTAAAGGAGAACTATGGGGTTAAGGCTTTTCCCCATAGTTCTCCTTAGGGTAACGGGAGGACACAAACTAGCGTCCTCCCGTCACCCTAAGCTCAGTATACCGCGAGCTCTGCCAGCGCTGACCGTTCCGCCAGTCAGCGCTGGCAGATCGGAGCGGGGAGAGGGGAATCCAGCCCCTCCCCCTGCCATGGCAGAGAGCCGTGACAGGATCGAGAGGCAAGCGAACGCCGGTATGTGTTCACTCACCTCCCGATCTACTGAGCCGACCTGTGACAGTCTCTTTGTCACACGTCGTCTAGAACTATGAGGTGAGTGGAAATCACTCATCTCATAGTTCTCCTTTAAGGCACCAGCAGTGTGATCTTTCCAGCTGATTCATTTGTCTTATCTTCTGCTGAGACCAGTTACAGATGTCTTTGAATTTATTACAGATATTCATAGAGTGTCTTCAATTTATGCAACCCTTTACACACTATTCATTCACATTGGTCACTGCCTCAAAGAGCTTACAATCTAAGATCCCTATCTTGCATGCCCAAATACTAGGGCCAATGGAAACATGAGCCAAGGAACCAGACAGGAGTCTGGGAGGAGACTGGAGTACTTACAAGAAACCCACATAAGCCCTGGAAGAACATGCAAACTCCATGCAGATAGTGTCCTGGCCGAACCTGAACGGGGGAGTGTAATATTACTGTTTACATGCTGGTGATGGTGTGAGAACAGCAAGAGTTGTTCACAATACAAGTCCATATATGATTAACTTAGATATACTTTATTGGGGGCTTTATCCTTTAAAGTGTTATTAAACCCTAAACTATTAAATTCAATTATAGCATAGCAGTTGCCCTCGGTACTTATGTTGTATGCTGTTTCTTCTTCTGTAAAATCTTGCCTTTCTTTTTGGTTGAGCCTGTCCAAAGATCACTGCCCCAGGTTTCCGGTTTTGGGTGACTCTGTTGCTTTCCAGAGACCTATGGAGCCACCCTTACGTGCACGCTCCAGGGAAAGAGAGAGACTCCAATCTGATATGATGCTGCCTTCCCTGACATGCACAAGCAGCCAGGGAGGGGCTGACAGGCACACATGCACAGTGGCCGAGAAAGCAGAGGAATTATGGAACATGTAGTCCCGAGGAAGGGGAACATCGGGACTATTTCTAAAGTGATGAGTGTGTGCTCCCAAATAGTAAGTACGGGGAAGCGGCACACAGGAACACGGAGGCTGTGGTGGTGAACAAATCATAAGTGTCTCCAGACATTTGTTTGAAAAGCGTTGTTTCTATACTCAGATGGTATATCTGTAAAAAATAAGTCAAGGCAACTGGACTTGCTGTATTTTTCTTGAAGACATTTCACTGGACATCCGACCAACTTTCTCAATTCAGAATTACTTGTACAAAAAATTATCTGGGAATAAATATGGTGAATTTCGCTCCAATTCACATAATCTGTTAGTCACAACCCGCTGTTGATAGCATTTGCATAATTGGGGTCTAGGAGGTGTTAATAACCTGTTAAAACAGCATTGTATGTGGCAGACAATAGATGTCTCACCCCTCCACCTCTATTCAAGCTGGGCTTCTACATTTTTTGTACAAGTCATTCTGAATTGAGAAAGCTGGTCGGATGGCCAGTGAAACGTTTTAATTTTTTACAGATATACCATGACCTGGATGAATGAGAACCTTCACAGACATATACTCAGCTGGTATATTATGTATTTGATCTAAAATAATCAAGGCTTTAGTACCACATTAAATTCAATATATTTCATTTGACTCTACCATTCTAACAAAATGGTTGAAGTACACATATATCTTAATGATTGGTTGTTGAATGTTGTATCCACAGCACACTCAGTGGCAGATTCCAATTATATGGATTCAGAGGATAAATCTTCCACTGTTCATTGGTCATAAAACTAGAAATTCCTTGTGTAGTTCAATATTGAACCACTTTTGGCTCTACTTATCATGTAATAGCAGAGGCTCCTCAAGGGATCCTTTAATGTTTTGGTGTTATACCTGACCACACAGACAATACTAAATAAAGCAGAATATTTGTAAATGGGTGCATGCTATGTATTTTTTAAATGGGTGATGGTTTGCAAGCATGTGCAAGCATAGCTTCCTAAATTAGAGTGACATTTCCATACTAATTCATAATGACCCATGGTGATTGGATAAGAAATGCTTTCATCTGAAGCACTTTATTAACTTAATGAGCATTTAATACCAGCAAGTGTTTTACTAATGTGGGTTCTACCTCTAACTCTTATGGCACCAATGACCATATATTTCTGTCTGTTAAATCACAGTTTAAACCTTTCTTCTGTAACTTATTTACATGCAACTCACTAAAATATTACTGTTGTTGTGTCTCAGATAATTTGCATTTTTCTGTCCACTGAATGTATATAAATAAACACTGGTAATCTGGATATAACCATGGCCTGGTTTCTAGTTACTTCAAGTCATCATATTGCTGACTGCCTAAATATTTTTATGTAACGACTGTATCTCAATGGTGCATGCCTTCATTTCTTTGCAGTTTTTGGATAACTGTTTTGCTTGACAGTTTGCAGTTTTGCAGTGGCCAGTCAGCTAGTCGTCTGCCACTACTGGGGCAAACCCAAGGGTCATGCATTGAAACCCAAATCTCTTTGCAGAAATCCCTGGTGAAGACTAAGGATTCCTTAGACTCCATGCCTTGTGGGTTCTGTTGGTTTTTTAGAACTGTACAAAGTTGACTAAATTATTGCATATTGTTGATACACATATTGCATATTGTATTATGACTTTATGAAGCCTACCCCACACTGGCTTATGGGGCAAATTACAAACTTTATACATGCTATATTGGGGAGTGTAAAATGACTGCGTCCAAGATTTTACATCCGTGCTCATGCGCAGGTTTATCCACTGTCGTGGTCTACACACCAACAACAGTGTACAGCCATTAACTTTAGTAGGAGGCTGTATGCTGCACCTGAGGCTCTCAGCCAGTGGTAATATGCTGGCATTTGTGGTGTATGGAAACCCTCCGCTTGTGTGCAAGAGCCCCTAGTGATACTTTCCCAAGAGAAGCACGCAGTCTGCCATTGCAGATTTCCATCCGAAAATGCTAGTTGACATGCTCCTACACTTTATGAGTCGCTGACCTGTAACAAGCAGGCAGATCAGGGAAGTCGGAGTAAAGTAAAGATTGCGCATCTAGATACTTGTTCTATTAACTCAAAGTATCAAAGCCTTGAGGTCAGCATAGCAGCCAAACAACTAGCGTTTCCAGATTGAGAATCAGCAGTGCCAGCCTCCATGTTTCACTTAGAAAAAGTTTTGTTTAAAAGCTTTGCTTCCAAAATATGTGTTTACATACAAAGCAAATTCTGGATAGTACCATGGAACACAACCCAAGAGTAGCTCCAGTCAGATTTCCAGCTGATTTTTATTTTGGCAAGCGTGTTTATCCGGGGAGCAGCTTCAAGCCTACTTCATATTTTTTACTACACAGCAGTGGTTTTTCAGTAATCATTATACATTCTGGGTGTAAAGATGGAAAAAATGTCACAGTTTTTGGCATAATCATTGTGTTACACATCTGTAGTTTAAAAAAAAAGACATATTTTATAATCGTTTGCACAGATATGATATTGGTGGATATGAAGTTTGAACTAAAGCCACAGAAGAGGCAGGTAATAATGCAGAGCTCTGCTCTCATGGCCAGCGCATAATAAATAGCAAGGAAGGGCAGAGTATTTGGGCAAGTACTCATACGCACCCAAAGGCTCCGATGCCTAACCTGATACTTCTGGTATCAGGAAGCCGGCCAACGAGTCATTACATGCCACCCGGCTTCCTGATTGGTTGGGAAGCTGGCCAATCAGGAAGCCTGGGGCCGTGTAATGACGCGACGCCCGGCTTTCTAAATGGCCGAGAAGCTAGCTTCATGCTCCCTCGTCACCTCATGACGAGGGGGCATGGAGCCAGCTTCCTGGCCAATCGGGAAGCTGGGCGCCACGTCACTGCACAGCGCCCGGCTTCCTGATTGGCCAGAAAGCCGGCTCCATGCTTTCTCACCTAGTGACAAGAAGCATGGGGACAGCTTCCCTGCTAATCGGGAAGCAAGGTGGCGAGTCTTTACACGCCGCCCAGCTTCCCGGCTAATCAGGAAGCCAGGTGGTGAGTCATTACATGGCGCCTGGCTTCAAGGGAATTCAAGGGAATTCCGGTATCGGTACTCGATATCAACGTACCAGTATCGGTGTATCCCTAGCCTTTGTAATGGGTCACCCTGTTTATACCCACACTATGTGAAATCATATTATGGGCTACTTACCTTGGGCCTTAAAACAAAATAATTACATGCTCCTACTGCTATAGTTGCTGCAAATGGACTGCTACTACTTTGTGCCAATGAGCACATTCTGCAGTCTAAAGCTAGTGCCTAAATAGCATTTAAAGCAGACCTTTACCCCTTTTACTACAAAGCACATCCGCATGCAGTATTTAAAATCATATTACATTCATTAGTTAAACAAACTTGTTTTTTATTTACTTACAAATAGAGTTCATCTACGTTCTGGTCCAGTTCTGGCACAAATGATGTAAGTGCCAAAGCATTCATCTTGGGAAGGTTACATCAGCAGAGCATTGCTGGGAAATCTCATCTGTGATCTCATGAGATCTCAGGGAAAGGCATTTTCCTCCCCTGAGAAGATGTGCATGGTCACATATCCAAGTCACACACCTAGTCACATGTGCCAGAGTTCAAGGAAGTAAATGGAGTGCTAGTAATCTGCCCTTAGTTAACATGGCCACTGTCAGAAGACTGGGAAAGAAAGGTTTGTTTGTTGTTATTTTAAAGATATGGGCAAAGGTCCACTTTAAGCATTATTTCACAGTGCTACAGTCTATAGCAACAGTGACCCATTACAGCTGCTAGTTCCTGTAAGGTTGCACCAAGTAGACCAGACAGGCAGTAGGCAGGCCAGTTACAGTCTCATTGTGCCGACTAATCTGAGCAAGCAAATTTGCTCCCTCTTCTTGAAGCTAAAGGCAGAAAATAAATAAATATCTATTCATGTATTCAATATACATGGAGCACTACAACCAAAGACAAAAGTTTTTTGTTTTATATTTGGATAGAGTTGTGAGGGCTCAGAACCAGTGTTTTATTACGGTCTGTGTCCCTTTTATGGAGATTTGTTTTCTCTAATTGTCCTGGTTACTGGTCTTACCGGTAATGAAAGGGAGGGTAAATCCACATTTTTGAATTAACACCAGAACTGTCTAAGAGGGAATTTTGCTCTCTCTGGACGGCACAGCCTGTTGAGTCTACAAGGCAGGAAGTGAAGGGAAATCTCCCTAATGACACACAGATGGCGAAAAATGACAGTGGTTTTAACCTTTTCCTATTCTAATGAAATGAAAAAAAAAATTTAAATTTATAAATACTTCTAGCTAAAAAAAACAACTTCCCAGTAAAAGTATAAAGGGGTCTTTTTCAGTTAAAAATAATTTAAGCGCAGTTCAGTTTCTATTAAAAATTTATTTGGTAAGGAATTTTATTAAAAGTTTAAATAATAATAACAACATAGTATAATGCTTACTAGGTTGATCGTCTCATTTGCAGAGATGCAGAGGGACATGATTTACTGACACCTGTGAATGTGGGCAAACCAACCCTAAACCTGTGCTTGGAGTTTGTTACAGGCCCCCTAGCATTACTGAAGAGATAGAGACTCAGCTCCTTAAACAAATAGAAAGGGCTGCAAGGGCAGGGACAGTAGTATTAATGGGAGATTCAGATTTTAATTATCCTGACATTGACTGGCATAATGGCACAGCTGGAACAGTAAAAGGCCGGACATTTATAAACTTATTACATGCTAATTTTATGGTACAGTTTGTAGAAGCCCCAACTAGAAATAATGCTCTGCTGGATGTGGTAATCTCAAACAATGCATAGCTTATTAGAAATATTCATAATGAAGAACATCTGGGTAGCAGTGACCATAATATGATTTAACAGAACAAAAAACCATAAGCGCACAACTGATACTTGGTCACTGAAAAATCACGGGCTATAAGTTGTGGTGTGCAGGCTCTCACTGACAGGGAGAGGGCCCTGCAAAATCAAATGGTAAACAGAAACAAACAAAAGAGAGCGCTACTACCTGATGTTGAATGGCATCTATTCATGAAGGAAAGAACAAATGTGTGTAACTTACAGTTTGGAAGTCTGCACAAGTGTCAAGGATGGTGAACCAATAACCGATGTACTGAGGAAGTCCAAAACCGAATGCTGTAGCAGTGGATAGATGGGGGTGCGCTGTGAAGTTATTTAGCGGCACGCGTGCACGGCTTAGGGCCCTAAGACTTGACAAAGAGGTTGTGCCTCGAAACGCATAGTCATCACAACACAGCGAGCCTGGCTGTGCACAGCGTCCACCCACTCAGACGCTCTGTCGGGACTTTGCCCACTGATTGACTCCATTATACACGCACCGTACACAGCTGCTCGCGGTCCTGGTTCCACAACCGCCGCGGTCCTACCCCCCTTAGCCGCCGTGGCCCGGCCTGGCCAGCCGTGCACGCGTGCCGCTAAATAACTTCACAGCGCCCCCCCATCTATCCACTGCTGCAGCATTCGGTTATGGACTTCCTCAGTACATCGGTTATTGGTTCACCATCCTTGACACTTGTGCAGACTTCCAAACTGTAAGTTACACACATTTGTTCTTTCCTTCATGAATAGATGCCATTCAACATCAGGTAGTAGCGCTCTCTTTTGTTTGTTTCTGTTTACCTTAATATGATTTAATTTAGCTTAAGTTGTAAACAACATTCACATACTGGGAAAATAAAAACACTTATCTTCAGGGGAGCAAATTTTCCCATGCTGAGGGCTGCTCTTGAAGACTTAGAGTGGGAGGGAATATTTTCATCGAAAAACACAGAACAATAATGGGAATGTTTCAAAACAATTGTTTGCAACCATACGGCAAAATATATTCCAGTAAGCAATAAGTTTAAAAGGCTAAAAGTAAAACCCATGTGGCTGACATCCAATGTTAAAAAAGCCATATAGAATAAGAAAAGTGCGTTTAAACAATATAAAAATGAAGGAACACTGTCGTTATTTGAAAGCTACAAAGAATATAAGAAAATATGTAAAAATGAAATAAAGCTTGCAAAGATTCCAAACGAGCGACAGGTTGCACATGATTGCAAGATTAACCCCAAAAATTCTTTAAATATATTAATAGTAAAAAAAATCAGGTCAGAGCATGTTGGCCCCTTAAAAGATAACACAGAGTTGGTAACTGGGGACAATGAGAAGGCAAATCTATTAAATAAATACTTTCTTCAGCTCTGTGCACACCAAGGAACATGATATAACTCAAGTCCATAATGGGGATAGCAGTGCCATACCCTCTACTGAACCACAATGGCTGACTATTGATATGGTCCAGAAACAGATAGACAAAATTAAGGTGAATAAAGCACCTGGACCAGGCGGCTTACACCCACGTGTCCTCAAATAATTTAGCTGTGTAATTTCAAAGCCATTGCATCTAATTTTTAGAGACTCTCTAATGACTGGCTTGGTACCGATGTATTGGCGCAAGGCCAATGTGGTGCCTATATTTAAAAAGGGATCAAAGTCTTTACCAAGTAATTACAGACCTGTAAGTTTAACCTCAATAGTTGGGAAGATACTTGAAAGTTTGATCAAGGATCACATGCAATTGTTTTTGCTTGAAAATAATATCAGAAGCGATAGTCAGCACGGATTCACAAAAGACAGAAGTTGTTAAACAAACCTACTTTCTTTTTATGAGGAAGTGAGTAACAAATTGGACAGGGGAATGGCTGTGTATAGAGTATACTTGGACATTGTTAAAGCGTTTGGCACAGTTCCCCACATGCGGCTAATATATAAGTTAAGGTTAGTAGGTATAGAGTATTCAATCGATGCGTCTGGAGGAAAAGAGGTTTAACCTTTGCATACGGAAAGGATTCTTCACAGTTTGAGCTGTGAAAATGTGGAATGGGCTCCCCCAGGAGCTTGTTTTAGCTAGCTTGGTTAATTGTTTTAAAAAAACATCTGGATGTATTCCTAAATGCACAGCATATTACTGGATATTGAGTTTTTAGAGGTATATTAAGCAGCAGAGATTGTTGATCCAGGGAATATCCGATTGCCTTATGGGATCAGGAAGGAATTTTTTTCCCCTGTTGGAGCAAATTGAACCATGCTTTATAGGGTTTTTTTGCCTTCCTCTGGATCAACATTGGGTAATTGTGGGCATAGTGTTCTGTTTAGGCTTTTCTTCTTTTTTTTCCCGTATCTCTATAGGTTGGACTCGATGGACAATGTACCCTTATAGAGAAACCAATGTATGAAGTCCCAAAAAGTATATACCTGTTGACACCTACAAATTTTGAACACCATTACAGCCAGACACCAGATAGTTTCCAGTCGCATTTTAGCAGAACCTCCACAGAGACTGGAAACTATCTGGTGTCTGGCTGTAATGGTGTTCAAAATTTGTAGGTGTCAACCTGAAGAGCCTCAACGTAAAAAAAAATGACTGTCAACCAGAGTGTTACAGCAGTTTGTGCATTTTGTTGTACATCGAGTATAAAAAGAGTAAACAGCAGTCTACAAAAGAGTCCAAAGTCCAAATAAAAATGTACTGTAAAGACAAATGTTAATAGATGCACTCACAACTAGACTAGACTGTAGGGGTGAGCAACCTGAAACAAAACGGGAGCTTCAATCCACAATCAGTAGAGGTATTCTGCCCATGCAGAGCTGTACAATATAAATACACAATGATCAGAGAAATTATACTTTAAAATACAAAAATTTTAATTATAATCACTGAGGTCAATTTTACAAGAAATGGATGATGTATATAATAGTGTGCAAGGATATAGCATAAAAAAAAGACAGGAGGCAAGATATGAAAGAGTAATTGATGAAAGCAAAAAAAGGGAACAAATCCTGAAGTAGATATTTTTGAAATAAGAGAGAATGAGTCCCAAGAAGAGATGGGTTAGTGCAATGGAAGAAAAGTTAAGAGGCCAGGTAGTGAGAAGATAATACTGAAAAATGGCCTGGATGGGAAGGGGGTTTAACACCGCGGATGTCAACTGGTTAAAAGTATTGATTAGACTACTGTAGAGTAGAACAAAAAAAGTAGACCTCTACTTTCATTTTCTTTTTTGGTATTTAGTCCCCTTGTTTCGTGCATTAAAGAAACAAATGCGACCAAGCTGTCTTTACGCACTCTACGCTTCAGTGCCACCCTGAGCTTCCTCCTCCACCCAGTTCCACCAGTCCTCTTTGGGCAAAACAACATTCATGTCATTCTGCTCATTTCCTATAAGCCCAACCTGTGGTCTACACAGCCTTTCGGGGTGCGTCATCACACAGGTTGGGCTCATTACATGTACACTGCTCCATCCAGGAGAAATGCCTGCCCCCTGCCACTGAGGATGAAAAAAAAGAAAGCTCCTGTGATGTCACTGGACCAGATAGAAGACTGCAGCACAAAGGTATGTGTTTTCAGTTACTGGAATCAAAGCAGAACTCTGGGGAACATTTTTCTTAACCTTTTAAGTGGGGCTACCCCCGCACTGCAAGGATTAAGTGCTCATGTTAGTTAAACTCACCCAACTGGGCCGGCTTTTCTTAGATCGGTCACATCAGCCTTGCTCCACCTCCGGTGCAGTGATGGTGGCTTGTCTCTTGGTGTCCTCACATCCTATACACTGTGTGTTGGATGTAATGATGCAGAGGGCCTTGGACCTCTGCAGTGGAGGGGGAGAGAGGTGGAAGGGACCTGTGTAAGAGCAATACAGCAGGGAGGATCGGGTGAGTATAACTTTGTTATGTTTGAATCTAGAAAAAAATAAGTACTTAACCCTTGTAGTGCGGGAGGAGCTCCACTGCAATGGTTAAGAAAACATTAACCCAGAGTTCTGATTTAAGAAAAAATGAGGAGGCTGAAATGATAGCATACAAAAACAAGCTGACAGAACATTGAGTTGAAAGAATAAAAAGGAACACACAATATACAGTATTTGCATACTAGCCTGTCATATTTGGTGCAGTTTAGGAGACACATAGGGGTCTATTCACCAAGCTGCCGAAGGATCTGGCCGTAGCTTCGGCCGATCCTTCGGCTAGCTTCGGCCCCAGGACCCCTTCGGTTCAGTAGAACCGAAGGGGTGCTGTACGGGCTATTCACAATAGCCCGTACAGCTCCCGATCATGGCCGAGCAGCTCAGCCGAGCCGAACGCATATGCATCGGCTCGGCTGAGCCGTGCTGAAAGCCGAAGCTGGCCCAGCTTGGCATGCTTCTGACAGCTGGGCGGAGCCAGCTGCGATCTTACCGCTGGCTCCGGCCACTTGCAGTGAGACCAGCGTACCTGGTTACGTGCTAACCAGGGACACTGATCTCCAAACAGCAAACTCTCCCTGGCGCCCCGGGAGCCTCCTGCTCCCAGCCGCCAAGGAGAGAAACACTGCTGTGTCTTTTTTTCTTTATTCTGACACGAGCATGACAGAATAGAAAAAACAAAACAAAACGATTTTTCCCATTGAAAAGCATTGGGACATTAGTATGAACTATTTCAATTTGCAATAGCCAATAGTAAACTAGCATT
>NW_017306492.1:1351646-1353403 GCF_000935625.1 Nanorana parkeri
TTTTTTTTTTTCCTTTTTTTTTTGACAGCAGCAGAGCCGCCGGACAATAGGAGACTATTGGGCGGAGCTAGGTGTCACTGCTAGCTCCGCACAATCGTTTGCTATTTACTTTTTTAAACTTTTTTCACTGTTTTTCTGTTCTGCTCGGTACCTCTGAGGGCATTCGGCTATTCACTCACTGCTGTTCGGGATCTTTAAGAATAGCCCGAACAGCAGTGAGAAGCCTGCCGGAGGTTTGGCTCAGCCGATCCAGATGTTGGACCGGCTGAGTCGAACTCCTTCTGCACTTCGGGTCGGCCAAACATGCTTCAGCGACCCGAAGCCACACGAAGCAAGCCGATGTACGGCTGATTTCAGCCGATGTACGGCTGAAATTAGCCGTACCAGCCTGAAGTGAATAGCTGAACAGTGTTCGGCTCACTTCACTTCTGATCGGTCATTCACTCGGCTGCCCTCGGCAGCTTCGTGAATAGACCCCATAGTGGAACATTGTCGCTCTCACTGTTATCAAAAATAGAAGTTTACCAGTTAAAAAAGAATCTAAGTTTCAGATTACAAGGTGAAAATGTCAGTAATTAGCATTACACTAACATATTTGTCTGACTAATGCAGACTATGATGCATTCTGCGTCAAAATGCAGAGAGCTCCGACATAGTATAGTACAAATTATTGACATTCAAGGTTTTCTTTCGGTTACAACATAACAAAATGGTCCTCTATTGTTAAATGTAAACAATAGTATAATAAGGGAAATAAATTAATATGCAATACATGAGGGTGAGCAGTTATATACTTTGGTGTTCTTAGTGGAGCAGAAACTTAGGAAACAAAAGTATATACAAGTGAAAAGATGTATTTAATAAGAAAACACATACTGTAGTTCACAACTAATGCCAACAACCATGGCTGCACAGAATCAGTCACACATTTGAATTTTTCCCCTGTAACCAAAATATTTTCCTTAATAAAGAATAAGTACCATTATTACAGAACATACTGATGCACACAAGAACATACTTAGTATTCTGTGCATAATAAATCTGAACACTTATTGCTCATCACATCTCCTACAAGCTGCGGTTACTCAATGGCAGAGGAGGATCCCGACAATATTTTTGGGATCGCTTCTCAGCACAGAGCTTAGCCCCGGCCACAGTATATAACACTGAATTTTAATCTTATGGTGCATTTTTGATTACAGGAGTAAATTTCAAAATGTAACCCTGTATCATAAGGAAAATAAAAATGCAAAAAAAAGGTGTACCCCATAGTTCTCCTTTCAGTGATACTTGGTGCCAAATCGGTACGCTTTGTTTTTTTGTTGGTCACATCCACTGTACCCCCCACCCCCACACATATATATCAGCTAAGGAACTACAAGTCCAAGCATGCCATCATTGTCCCTGTACACCCCCCCACACACACACACATATCACCCAGGGAACGGCAATATCAAGTTGTTGTACAGGGGTAATGAGGACATGCTGGGACTTGTAGTTCCCTAGCTGATATGTTATGAAGCTGTATTCCACCTGAAAGTACTACAATGACATTATAGAACTAAGAATAGAACATAGAACCCCCCAGTGACAGAACATCCCTCCCTGGCCAGCTCACCCCCAGTGACAGTACATCCCTCCCTGGTCTCCTCACAACCCCAATGACAGTACATGCCTCCCTGGTCTCTCCACCCCCCAATGACAGTACACCCCTCCCTGGCCACCTCACCCCCAACTGACAGTACATCCCTCCCTGG
>NW_017306492.1:1353864-1395506 GCF_000935625.1 Nanorana parkeri
GTCCTGCGCCCGGGGCAAGCGCCCCCCGCCCCCCGGTTGTTACGCCACTGGGTTCAGCATCTTTCTGCATGCTTCGCTGTTACTAACAGGCTACAAGCCACAGTGAGAGAACAGCCTGGAAGTTTGTAGCTCCATGGTATTGTGTACTGTAAGAACAGAGCTTGCTTCTAGGAAAGGACAAGGAGCTCCTCTATGTGCACAGTCTGTGTCCAAACAGTGCAAAAAATAAGAATCTAGTATTATAGCTAAAAACACACATTTTACATGTTTACACTCTGAAGCAGATGTAAGAACCTGTGTTACTAAACTTTCCCTATCTGTGAATTGGCATTTTCTTATATTCCTTAGGCACAAGTCAAACCAAGTGAGCCTTGACCTATAAACACAGAGGGGTTGATTTACTAACCTTTTAAACACACCACGAACGTGTATACACCTCTGTAGTGTGTTCCCTCCCAGCATGATCTATGGGAGGAATCGAAACACCTTTGTAGTGTGTACACACCCAGCAGGTGTGTTGTGGAAAGCCCTGCAATTAATTGCAAGGTAATGTGGTGTAAATTAGCTCTATGTTATGTTGCTTGCGTTGATGAATGCAGGAATGTAAATGCATGAGCTAACCATTTTTGTCTAAACTGTGAAGCAGCATTATATATGCATCATGTGCATGATTTTTCCATATATGGCATTAGTGGAAATATGCTTTTAGAGACTTTTTGGTTGATAAATACGTTTTGCTGTGTGAAAATCACACACACCTGGTGTGTGTGTGTGTTTAGGTTAGTAAATCACCCCCTTGTCTAGTAACAGAAATTTATCCCCTTCACGTGAACTAATTATTTTGCCATTTTGGATATTCCCACTGTAATCCTATTAGTTTTAGTATAGCTTGGTGAAGGAATAATATGAACTGAATAAGGAGACCTAAAAACAGACTGCTGCAGTGGAAGAATACTTCAGACAAATGGAAATGAATCACCCATGCATGATTCATTGAAACGTCTGGTTCTCGTATAAAACATGGTACGGAACATCTGGAATCTGGATGGCACTATAGTTATTCTTTATAGTAACATATTCGGCTCAGAGCTTACAATTAGCTATTCTGTGCACATGAAAGGGACAGGTTTGCCTTGGCAAAGACTTGTATTACATTTGGATCTAGCTCAAGACTGTAGTCAGTTTAGTGCCCTGACTTAGGGGTCTATTCACAAAGCTGCCGAGGGCAGCCGAGTGAATGACCGATCAGAAGTGAAGTGAGCCGAACACTGTTCGGCTATTCACTTCAGGCTGGTACGGCTGATAAGAAGCAGGCTGTCGGCCGGCCAATGGCCGGCCGCTCGGCCAGCTTCGTCTTTCAGCACGGCTCAGCGCTCGACTGAGCCGCTCGGCCGTGATCGGGAGCTGTACGGGCTATTGTGAATAGCCGTACAGCACCCCCTCGGTTCTCCTGAACCGAAGGGGTCCTGGTGCCGAAGCTAGCCGAAGGATCGGCCGAAGCTACGGCCAGATCCTTCGGCAGCTTTGTGAATAGACCCCTTAGTTTAATATCTGTTAATTTTGTTTTTATTCAGGTTTTAACATAGATACAGGGATATAAATCAAATCAATATAATTAGATTAAACGATAGTATAATCCAAAGAAAAGGGGAAGGGAAAAAAAAAATCTTATCTCCTACTCATCTCACACTCACGGTAAATGAAGAACATCTGGGAGCGTAGCGTCGCCCCTAGTTCTCTCGAGTGATTCCTAGGGGGATTCCTAGGGGGACCACACCTTATTGAATTCAGGTATAGTATTATGCAATCGGGCTGTTAGATATTCCAAATTATGGATATCATAAATCCTTCGCAATAATTCTTCATGAGACGGAGGAATAGATTGTCGCCATTTTAAAGCTATAAGGCATCTTGCTGCAGTGAGGACATGGTTGACAAATTTAGTGGTAAATTTCAAGAAGTGTGGAATGGGAAGGCCTAGAAGCAAATGTACAGGTTCATCTGGTATAGTCTCATCAATTAGTCTTTGGAGCATGGTCATTGTAGACTTCCAGAAGGGACGTATCTTGGGACGATCCCAGTCATACATCGCCAACATGATGACGAGAGCAGAGGATTCATATGGTGTAACAGGTCTGGGGTACGGTACCAGTAATATAGAATTTTGTACCGATTTTCCTGATATAGAGTACAAATGGAAGTCTTATTGGTGTTAATCCAGATATCCTCCCATTCCTTCATTTCCAATGTCCGGCCTAAAGCCCTCTCCCACCTACACATATAGTTGTGCTTCAGGAAAGGAAACAACGTGGATAAAGTTAAGTAATTTATAAATGTCTGCTATCAAGTGTTTACGGATAGGACCATCTAAGCACAGTTTTTCAAATGGTGTTAGTGGTGAAAAAATAAGTGAAGAGGAAACTGTGTATGCGAAGTGTTTGATCTGAAGAAATTTAAAAAGAGATCTGTTTGGTAAATTGAGTTGAGTTTGTAAAATCGGGAATGGCAGTAGGATCCTGTCTACTTTGTCAATTATGTCTCTAAAGCGTAGAAGAGATTGATCTGACCAAGGGCAAGCAGTATGTCGATTAAGTGTAGCTGGGAGAAGAGCATCCGAAATCCAAATTGCAGTTTCCGAATTATATCCGAAATACGAAATTCCGTTAACGAATTTCGGATCCGGAAATTCGTTAACGGATCCGGAACTAATATTACCCCTGTAAATGAGGTTGAACAACATGACAAGATTTTTTTTAAATCCGAAATACGAAATACGGATCCGCTGCTGCTGAGGGTTGCATTACAATACAGGCAGGAAATACGGAATTTCGTTCCGTTACGAACATTCGTTATGATGAAGTTAAAAAGCAAAATACCTTTGCTAATATTGCAGTTGATGAGTTGTTTTTTTATTCGAAATCCGAAATTCGGATCCGAAATCCGTTAACGGAATTCGTATTTTGTTTGGTTGACCAATCAGAGGTTTTCTCTCCTGCTGCTGAGAGTTGCATTACAATATAGGCAGGAAATACGAAATTCCGTTAACGGAATTTCGTTCCGTTACGAACATTCGTTATGATGAAGGTAAAAAGCAAAATACCTTTGCTAATATTGCAGTTGATGAGTTGTTTTTTTATTCGAAATCCGAAATTCGGATCCGAAATCCGTTAACGGAATTTTGTATTTCGGATAAAAAAAACAACTACCATCGACTCCAATATTAACAAAGGTATTTTTGCTTTTTGACTTCATCATAACGAATGTTCGTAAAGTTACGAAAATGTGCCGAAACTAACGAAAATTCGTATTTCGTACGAATCCGAATTGAGTTTCGGACACGAATTACGAAATACGAAATAACGGATATTCCGAAATGAAACAAAACAAATTTGTTGACGGCGCACAAGTCTACTCTCTGCTGTTTGGCCCTTTACGTTGAACAGCAAGGACTGAACTGCTGAACCTTTTCCCCAGCCGATCTACATGTTGCATCGGCTATGTCGAACAGGTTCTTCCCTTTGGTTCAGCCGAACATGCTGAGGCTGTTTGGCCGAGCCGAAGGAAGGCAAAGCGGGTTAAATGCAGCTGATGTACGACTCGAAAATAGCCGTACAGGGCTGCACTGAATAGCCGAAGATGTTTCGGCTCCCTTCACTTTGACTCAGTTATTCATTTGGCTGCCTTTGGCAGCTTAGTGAATAACCTCCTAAATGTTGGAGGATCAGAAAATTTCAACTGTTGAGATTTTTTTTTACACATAATGTGTTTGTGACAAAAAAAGTTATACTCATCTGAAACTTGGAGCCAGCTTGCACTTAGACCGGTCCTTCCAGCCTCTTTCCTCCACTGCTACAGCGGTCTATACAGTGTATAGATGAGAAGACAGCGAGGAACTTTCCAATGCTGCAGCGCAGGAGGAGAGAGGCTTCAGAGACCAGAGCTGCAGAGAGCTGGCTCAGCAGTTTGGGTGAGTATAACTTTATTTTTAGCACCTAGACAAAAAAGAGCAGTTAACCCTTATAGTGTGGTGGTAGCCCCATTGCAAGGATTAAGAAAAGTTTTCTCTGAGTTCTTCTTTTAACAGTTTCTAGGGTTTGTAGTATATTTCAGTATCACACTACTGATCAGCATGCCTGTATTGTTGGGAAAGTGCTTTTAAAGCAAGCGGTGTCTATTGTTCTAGTTACTTGGGGCCTCGTTGGTCCTGGTCAGTTTGGCTGGCAAGGTACAAAACTGTATCACATACTGGCCCACTGTCATGTTCCCTTAGCAAAGTAATAGGAGTGAACCAGCAATGGAGGAGGCATGTCTCAACTCATTGAACACGCAGCAAAATGTGGCTTGAAATGCTTGGAAATTGTAAAATTAGGGGATCATCTTTCTGTGAGGGGAGAAGCCCAGACCAAGGCTTCTCTGGCTAGGAGAGTGATTATATAGGTGACTTTGGAGCAAATTCTGGGCTGCAGTTTGAAGTGAATTCTTCCTCGATTATTAAAACCTCATCAGCTCTCAGGATCCCCAAAATAACAACAATGTGGTAGTAGATGCAGAGCTGAGGAGGAGGCAGGTGAGCTTGTACCTGCAAGAGCACCAGGGCATGGTAGAAGTGATCAGAGCCCTCAGGAATGTTTGAAGGTTTGCAGGTCTAGGTTACAATCCAGGTCTTGCAGGTGCCAGTCGATTTTGCATGGCCTTTTGTGCTTCCAGTTTATTGGACAGTACTTCCAGAGGGTGCAAGGCAGAGACACCTGGAAAGGGTCCATGCTTGGCTCGAGCATACTGTGACATTTCAGAGATGTGGACCCCGCTCCTCTGTGTGGCTGCTCTCTCTGAGATTGAAGTCTGGCATAGTCAATACTCTTCTAGGAACCCCCCCTTGCACATGGGAGCTGGAAGCAGAAGTGAGGCTGGAGGCTGCTGGTGCAGAGATGATGCAGTGGAGGTTTGGAAAGTGGATACAGTGGACACTGCTGGTGCAGTGATGTTGCAGTGGAGGCTCAGATAGTGGATGCCACAGAAATGCAGATGCAGAGATGGTGCAGTGGAAGCCCAGACTATTAATGCAGCAGAGGCCTTGGGTGCAGCTGAGGTTGAGGCAGTGGGTACTGCAGAGGCTGTGGGAGCAGCTGATGGGCAACAGAGGATGTAAGTGCAACATAGACTGCAGCTGAGACTGTGAATGTTGCACTGGTGCAGTGGGGCTGAGCATAGAGTGGAAATGCAGCAGAGACTGTGGATGGGGCAGAGGTGCAGTAGAGGTGCCACGGAGGCTGCAGTGCTGCAGAGCATGGCTGCAGGTGCTGAAGGCACTTCGGCTGTAATGGGGAACATCTTCGGTAGCTCAGGAGAGCAATTTGACTCCATACTCGAGTAGTGACAGTGTCACATGACGTGGCTGTGATGTATCTGTGGCTGCACGACAGAAGGGAAAGCACTGAAGCTGCTTTGCGGGAGGTAAGTGGCAGTGACAAAGGGTTGAAATCCTGTGTTTATTCAGAAAATTCTCCCTTCTACTGCAAGAAGCATCAATTCAGTTGTAGAGACTTAAAGCCTGGTATCTTCAGTAAGGTCCTCTCTCAGGCTTTCTGCACTCTCTTCTTCCTTCAGTGGTTGGTGGATTCTGAATGTTGCAGAGAGTGGCACCACATAATGATGTGGCACCACTCTCTACAGTATTCTCCTTTGAGTCCAGGGCTAGGGAAAGACCCTTGACACACTGTGCTCACAGAAAATCGGTTGATTGATACTGGGCTACTTTCAACCCAAAAGAGGAGCAGTGCCGGATAGATGAGCAGGTGAGTTTGTTGGGGGCAAATGCCAGAGAGGAGCTGAGTATTGCAGCGGTAGTTGCCTTCTTTTATTTTTATAAAACATTGGCCATAATTACCTTTTATCTTTTTCCCACGCTGGACTTGGGCTTTAAAGTGTATGCATAGACAAAACGTTTATATAACTTCTTTCCTGAATGGCCAAGAGCAGCTTTGTTCCAAGGGCCCATTCAAAACTGCGGTTAGGTCTATATTGCCAATTCCAGGGGACAGAATCAGAAGAGTCCTGCGGCCAGAATGATGGGTGTTTGTGAATAGCTGCCGCTCAGCCCATATGAAGAGATGACCGGCTGATGGAGGCCACAGCTGTCCGTGTCTGTTCGCACATCCACATTAGCTGTGGTTAGGAATAGATGTTCACTCCTGGATGCAGTGTGTTTGCGCCTAGGAATGATTATTTGTCTCTAACCTCAGGTAACTGGTGCATGTCCGATTACATCTGAAAAACTGTGGCCGCTGTCAGCCTACCATTGCTTTGTACATTCTTCAACTATTCTGGCCGCGCTAATTTGAAATATAGGCATAATCACCAGTGTGTATGGGGCTTAAAATGGAGATGCAGAAAAATAAGAAACATTTTCATTCTAACAAGTTTTTAAACCTTGTTTTAACCAGTTGACATCCGCGGTGTTGAACCCCCTTCCCATCCAGGCCATTTTTCAGTATTCAGCGCTGCGGTACTTTAACTGACATTTATTCCGTCATGCAGCGCTGTACTGAAATGAATTTTATACCCTTTTTTGGGGACAGATGGAGCTTTCTTTTGGTGGTATTTATTCACCTCTGGGGGTTTTATTTTTTTACTATATTAAGGAAAAATTACCGAAATTAAAAAAAAAAAAACAGTTTCCCCAATATTAAATGATAAAACATTTATTATTACCCAATTTTTTGGTAAAATATAAAAGATGGGGTCACGTCGGGTAAAAAGACACTAAACATGTCACGCCTTTTTTGGGGCACCGCGAACGAGCACATATAGGCGATCGGCGGGCTATGGACCCGCTGATCGCCTATATGTGAAACACCCGGTAACGGGTGTGTGCATTGATCGGGTCTTTTCTGCCCGTGCGTTCCCGCTAGGGGGCGCACGCGAGCAGAAAAAAATTGCCGTCTGGAGACGGCACCCCGCAGATGCTGCAGTGCCGTCCGTCCTTTTTTTTACTACGGGCGGACGGCAAGAGGTTAAATTGTCTGCCTTCTTTAAAAGAAATGATTTTCCTAAACTCCTTTAAATTAAAATGTATGATTATTTATTTTCTTATAATAAGAAAAGGAAATGCTTATGTATTCTTATTCCTGAGGATTTTATACTTGTAAAATAAAACATGAGTATAACTTAGCATAGGAAATCAGAGCTGAAACTGACACAATAAGGTAGAAGAAAGCAGACTGTTCTAGTCTTTTAAACCTAGCCGGCTAATTAACACTTGCAGCAGTGGCCACTTTCCTGTCATAAAAAGCCTTTCCATACAGCAGGAAAAGTGGAAGAAGAGAGAAGTAGTTTTGATTCGGTTGTTTACCATCAATCAGACTCAGCTTGGCAGGGAATGGATGACTATAAGCCTGCACAAGCTAAAAGGGGCAGGAAAACTAGCGAAGGCTGCATTCTTCCTATTTAAAGCTGCAACACTTCAAAAAAGGTCTTGTTTGCAGACTTTGTCTTGGAGCTGAGAGGAAACATACTGGTGGCTTAATGGTGCTCAGAAGACCCTAACTTTTTTCACCCCAAAAAGAAGAATCACATGTCTAGCAACTAGGCATGATGATTTTCATACAGAAAAGGAACTTTTTATTTTTTACTTTTTTAATAGGGCAGTTTCTAGCTATACAAGCACAAGATGAAGACAGTGGTAAGTGAAGCAGCTGTGCCCTTTTGAATCTTATGTGCAATGCCAGTTTATAAGAAAGGTGGATAAAGCATCTGAAGTTTGTTTTTACTACTTTTTGCTACAACAGATACCTGTTTTGTTAGGGCTGCTCCCTTTGTGGATTTTATTGCTTCATTTTTGCACACGTGAGGTGTAAAAGAACACCCATGTGCCAAGATAGTATTTGTCACAGTAAAGGTTCTGACAGGAGCATGCCGGTGGTTACCTGGCAGGAGTGAAGAATAAACTGATGGATGGAGATGCATGGGGCACAGAGTTACTTGCTGTAGATTTCTGACTGCTTCTACATCCAGCAAGGGTGGAGCCCTTGCTATGTCTTCAGGCTTTTCTTTGTTGAGAAAGAATTCCCTTGTCTCCTTGTTAATTATGCTACTTATACACTTAGCCTGTATTTTTCTTTTCTGTAAATAAGCAAAAGTCATTCTCAGTGTTTTCTGCTTTTTTATTTTTATACATCTATTTATTTGTTTTAGTAATGTTTCTCATCCAACCTTCCTGGCAGGATTTGCATTTGATATGTGCCTTAGTTTTTATTCTTGTATTGTTTTATAGATTTGTGCAACAAGACTTTTCTTTTTAACTCAGAGTAAAGTTTGACTGTTCCCAGAAGCCCTGTTCTCCCTTAGAGATTTCCTTGTATTGCCTCCTCTTGGGATCTGCTTAAGATAACAAAGACGCAGTAGTGAACCTCTTACTGAGCTGCACACTAAGCCATGTTTATACATTTGATGTATTTAGCACATTCTGAGTTGCTAATTGATGTCCAGTTTCAAAGCTTTGCAGAGGTGGAGTTATTATACATATGTGATATTTAACGAAAATGTTCAGACTTTATTTTTTATAGCTGAACTTGAGATCCTTTTTGTGCACAGTGGTACCATTTATAATGACATTGTGAAGAATTATAATTTCATTTGTGGCTTTTATCACAGGCATAGTAATGATGATATCATACAGAAGCAATATTAAACTGTTTCCTTTTCTTTTAAAGGTATGAAAAACATATAGATATCAGAGACACTGATTTACTACGGGCAAATAGGCTGTCCACTTTCCAAGGTGATTTTCCCTTAGTTTAGTAAATGTGTTGATAATCTCCTTTGCAAAGAATACCAAGTTACATGTAAGGAATTTTTTTAAAAAAAACTATGTTTTTACTTGCACATGATTGAATGAAGTCACCTTACTTACTAAGCTAATGGAAAATTCCCCTGCAAAGTGACAATTCTCTTGCAAAGTAAACAGCCTATTTGCCTTTAGTAAATCAACCCCATTGGGACATTACATATCAGCCACAGGGATGCAGTTAAAAGAATGGAATTTTGAGAAGAACCACTTTTAAATGACTGCATGGAATATGTTATGCCCCCCTCTGTCTGTGGTATCAGATAACTTTAACAGCTTTCTTTTCACAGTAGGATACATGATGATGATGATCCAGCATACGGATCTCTGGAGATTTACTCACTCTGTAACTTTCCCATGCATATCTCTTGCTTAGAGCTCAAATACCAGTTGGGGGGATGTGCACTCGGTAGGGTCACACCTACAGAAAAGACAAGAGAACTCTAATGATTACAACAGTTGGCTGCAGTGCCGTGTCAGGGGTCATTATTTATAGCATGTACTGTCAGAGAGGCATGTACCAGTTAACTGTTTCTTTGACACATTGTACCTAAAGCAAGGATCAGTTTTAATGTCTCATTCACGTTGTTTACCAATTATAATGCTCAGTAAATGACAACTTGATATCTATATTCTATTTTATGTCTCCGGATTCCTTACTCATTGTTAGTAAGATCCTCTGCTTGAGCCCACCATCAGATGTCTGTAGTATCAGTATGCAATTTCCAGTACCTGTTGAGAGGTCAATATTGCTAGCATCGTGGGAATGAGTGCCCTGTGCCAGATTGCTACCTACGACAAACTACAGAGCTGAATTAGGCCAAGACCAGGAGCAGGGGATCAGACTACTGGGCAAGATAATAATCTGTGAAGTTGGCTTTGGGTTACCAAAGGTCTTGTAACTCCTGGCTGAAGTCATCTTAAACATAGTAACAGGTTCATCAGAAGACTGTTATCCATAAGATTTTAAACCTGATATTTTTTTGTTATTTTGAATAATCCTTTAGATTAGTACGCACATATGTGGAGACAATGGAGATTATGTATTTTATTGTTGCTGTAGCTGAGCTTTTCAGTAGACCTCTAGCGGTGGATAATTATTTATAATGCTTCTTCTATTTTTGCTGCAAAGATCCTCTTGTTTTATTAGATCACTCTATATATTATGTTTGGCTATTTGAAGGACAGCATTGGATATTTCCATAAAATGGAGTGTAGTTTCATGGTGGTCCTTCAAATATTCTACAGAAACAAACTTTTATATCAATCTTTATGACATAGACAATAAGTTAACTCACCATGAGGTCCCTGCTGACCTAGACAGCAGAATGCAGTACTGTATGGTTAATGAGTCATATTTTGGCTTGCAGACCTGCAGACCCTTGAAAAGTGGTTAACTGGACTTTTTCCCTTGAAAACAGAAGGGATCAATGCCACAAAAAAAATCTAGGTCACTTAACACTTTAAATCATAGAGAACTGAAGTACCCTGATAGGATCATATTGCTAATACCTAATGAAAGTGTAATAGCAATGTACTAGTAATTCTAAAGATATACTGAGATGAGACATAATGGTGACCTAATAATAAAAGCAGCTATAATATCATTTAATGTTTAATAGCCCCTTTTTGTCAAGAAGTAGTGACACAGGCATGACAACCCCTGGGGGGCAAACTACAAATGTAACTTTACTGGACAAATGTATGAATAAGATTAATCATTTGCTAGTCCTTACTTTGAATTGGCTTGGTTGATTTTTTTTACAGATAAATGTAGATATTGAAAGGTCAAGAAATGTTATCTTCTATAATCTAGTTATCAGATCATGACTTCTGCCATATGAACAAACATCAAACAAACATCAAATTATCTATACTTTGTGGCAATCAGCCAGTTTGCTTGCTTTTATTGAAATCTGGTGGCCATATATCTCAGATGATGGTTGGACCATAAGAATAGACTTTCAGAGCAGTCTAATGCACAAGCATTAATTCTTTAGTCTCCCAAGGTATATCAGAGTTGGCTTATCTCACAACAGTGATCAGAGAAGACTTGCATTTGTTGGTACAAAAGACAGGAAGGCCCAATCTGGATGAGAGTGGCTGGACTGGACAATGCTCAATGTTCTCATGTGTGGTCATCTTTAGATACCACCTATAAATGTGTTCACTTACATTTTTAGGAAGCTTTTTGTACATTGTTTTCCAGAAAACAATTGAGTTGGACCCAAACCTGTTGCTTCCGGTTGGTTATTGTACCAGCAGGCTAATGACACAATGTCTCATTATATAATGTCCTGAGAAGATGGACTAACACATAAATCACATAAGGTGATAATTATGACCTGCAAAGAAGAAAAACAGTAGGCAGATTATTTTGGCTGTCGTACTAAAGAATTGAACTGTGGTATATGTCCAATCTCATAGTAACTCAGAGGTACAACAACCATAGCTGGCAAGAAGGCAATTCTGGAAAAAAATGAAAACTTGTGAGACAGGCAGTTGTGTATAATGAATACAGGGACTTACTCTTTTCTGGGCAATGGAGTACTACACTGTTTATTAATACTGGATAATCTTTAATATAATTATATTAATATTGGGTAGAATTTTACAAGTTGCTTGTTTGGATACATTTAATTTTTAAAGAAAACATTTACATTAATGTGCCTACAACACCCCTACAGGAATACTCTCTTGGCCTGGGCCCAAATGTCAATGAAACCTTAACTCCAGAATAAGCAAATATTGTTTAAATACTAGTGGTGTGTATATTCATATTGAATCTTGGTTTGCATTGTGCATTTCTTCCAGATCTGTGCAGTAAAACAGCATGAAAATTTTATTTTGTGCAGGAACTGTCCATGTGTAGGGTGACTGATCTTGCATCCGTCCCCTTTGTAGTTTTCTGCAGGCAGCTTGTTGTGGGTGGGGCCTGCTGGGTCCCTCCCACAGTCTGCTTTATGCACAGGTCATGTACAGCACAATGATGATGCCACTTTCGCAAGGGGGGTATCTGAGTTTGCAAAGGCATTTGGTGCACACAAGGTGTTTTTATATCCCTTGTGGCTATTGTGGAGTATATTTCAATGAAAGCTTTTGTGCCCAGAGTTCGGCCTTAAAGTATATCTGATACCGAATGTTTTTTTTCTAGTTTCTTAGAATTTAGAATTGTGTTTGCTATCTGTGTTCTATTGGGGAGATTTTCCTTCACTACCTGTCCCAAAGACACAACTGGAAGATCTCCCTGCTATTTCTGTTTTGGACACAGCTGTAAGATGTTGGAATTCCTGGTTGTTTTCTGACCCCATGAGAGTTGTCACCAGGACAAACAGAGTGGGTAAATTTGTACAGCAAGTACACAGAGAGCAATAAAAACCTTCAACACTTATCCACTCTAAGGAAACGTTTCAGATGTAGATATTATTTACCTTCTATTTCACACCAGGTCATAAAAATCCAAATCCAAGTCCAAAGTATCTAATGTGGTTTAGGTAATACAACTTTTTACTATTTAATAAGGAATATTGTTGATATATATAATTTGTTTCCCAATTATTCCTCTTGAATGGTTAATGAATAAAAAAAAGCAATGTATAATAACATCATGCAAAACAAAGTTCTTCACATTAAATATTCTGCAGCCCATCTCTGGTATTCATTATCATTTTTAGGGTTAAAAGTATTACTGCAAATGTAGATTGTTGTAACACGCAGGGCTGGCCAGGGGTTACAAACTTTACATGCAATCAATAAAAATGCTGGCTTCCTGTCTCATGACGTAATGGATTTATGAATGTTCTAGCAGCAAAGCTGGATTACAGCTCTCTTGGAAAAGACTTTTCATTACACAAAAGATAGACACTGATTTTCTTTTGCCTTGAATCATAGCATTTTAAGGGCTTTTTGGTTCCTTTTAACTTCTTTACAATAGAGTGGTTATTCTGTTTAATTACTGTTTTGTAGAAACAAATCTAGATTTAAAATAAATTGAATCCGTTTTTATCCTATCATATATCTTTATATTTTATTGTATTTATTAGGTGGAACAACATATTTACGCACAGCTAGCCACTTTGTATTTACTTCACCATGCTTTTGTGTATGACTTGATAAAGATGTACACTACCACTGCTATGCAGCATACAACATTCAGCATTCCTGCTGTGTGGGTCCGTGCCATTGGACTCCCTGCGCCTATAATAGAGGCTGGGTGCTTCCTCACATGAGTTTTAGGTTTCACCCTACAAGTATAAGGCCCTGTTCACACCTAGGCATTTTGTAGCCCGAAGCTCGAAGGAATCCCATTGTTTTCTATGGCCCTGATTTACACCTGAGCCTTTTGCCACTTGCAGCAAAATGACTGTTGCTTTAAAAAGCACATGAACTTTTTATCCCCATAGACTTCAATAGAAATGCTTTTTTTGAGCATTTTTCTGAGCATTTTTTTCAGGCATTTTTGCATGAGATCACAGATGCTACTGCTTTCCATTGGCCAAACAGAAAAACGCCTGCAGCTGAATGCCTGAAAGCGATTCGAAAATGCACAAATTTGTGGCTAAAATGCTCAAAAATGCTTTTAAAAACCAAATGAAAATGCCTAAGTGTGAACGGAGCCCAACAGAGGTAGCTATCATATAATTTGGCCCTATAAGATAAGATCACCATGTAAAGACCTTCTGTGATAACATTTGCCCCAGGGATCACTTTCAAGCAAATGTGCAGACAAAGTGATACCTGTATTCATGGGAAACTGGAATTGCTATAATGGAGTCACCAGTAATCTCCTACAACCTTCAAATGCCAATAAACCTAATCTCTATTATCACTACACTGGATTGAATTGATTGTATACTAGTAGGTCTTCATTGTCAAGTGAACGATGACTGCAGATGGAATCCGTGACCCCTGTAATTCACCTTGAGCACCTAACAGACATAAATTTCATATTTACTGTGTGTGAACTTATATTGAAGATAAACAATAACCATTTACTAGGAGCTGTATAGCTATGCAGTAGCAAACTGAATCCACAATTTTAGCGAATTGGTTCATCAGAAGACTATCCATAAAATTGTAAATATTTTTTTAGTGAAAACTATTCTCAGTGAAAAGGTTCTGGATCTGTTACTGGCCAATAACTGGTTGGAACATTACAATCACTGAGTGGTGCATCTAAATACAAAAGCAAAAACAGGTAGATGGATATTACTTGGTTTCTCTTCATGTGCTCCTAGACTAGACTAAAGATACAATCACAATTACGCAAATAGTATGAAATTAAAATAAGAAAATCTGAAACAGCATCCATCTGGCATATTTTGGATATAATAGAATACGCTTTAGATCCAGGTACAGTTTAAAGCCTAATTACAGCCAATACATTAGGTTTTAGGTAATAGAGTCTAAACTTCTGTCTGGTTTATTGCTGCATGTGTGCTCGCTGGGCAGGCTTCTCATCACTCTTTGCCACCTGTCACTGGGACATAAAACATGGATGAGATCTCTTCAATGGAAAAACAAACAGCCATACATAGTGGGGAAGAGAGCATACTCTCTCTGGTATCCGAGTCACTGTCTGTGACCCCATTTCCCCTTACTTTATGTCCTGATGATACCCTTTGTGTGAGAGTGTGACATAGTGTCACCAGAACAGAACCGAAATTGTGTCAGATAAGCAGGGTTGTCCCTTATGCTTTGAAACTTTTTAGATTTTTGCACTGTGATTTAAAGCTATTTAGCTAGCAAGCTAGACATTGCAATTAGCTGATAGCACCACCCAGGCTGACTGCAATACATTGGACTCTGTCCATCCATATGAGTTCAATTTACAAGCAGCCTGGCAGCTGTTAGCTCATTAAAGTGTGGGGAGCTTTGTGCTAAAAAATTCCGACTGGACCTTATTTGCAATAAGCAGGAGAGTAGCGGGGCCCTTTATAGTAGGGTGAGACGCTGAGACAAAATATATACATTGAGTCCGAAAATATGAATTGTTGAGAGACCATACATGCAGCTGTGATAAAGAACACATTTTCTGTGGAAAAGCCATGTGATTAAGTGCTTTGGAGGATAAACAAGGGAGATTTGAGTTTAACTATGGAAATAATATTTTTGACTAAAGATTTGAAGAATTTGTGCTAGGCACCAGTGATGAGTGACTTCATCAAGATTTGCTCCTCCTGCTATTCAGCCAAACTAAACCTACGGTTAGCTTTGCAAGCCAGAATAAATAAAGGAGATTGCGTAATGATGACACACCCCTAAAGAATTGAAAACCCCCAACATTATATTATAGGCGATTGCTTATTGGCTTCAATCATCTCTGGCCAGCAACAGTAGGATAGATTTTTATATTTTATGTAAAAAGCTCACACAATATAATCATATTTTAGCTGCTTACTTTGTGGTATTCCAGCTTCTGTCAAGACATGTGTAGAGTGCTTTAAATGTTCGCTCCAGTGTATTGCCATTTAAGGCTTATTCATTATCGCCTGCTAATTAGAAAGGCTAAAATACTTTGGCTGGATCTTGGAATAAAAAGAACTACTCCTGCTTGGACTTCTTTATATTGGGATAGAGAGGGGAACAGCTGGAACAACTGTCAGACTTTTTTTGCAGTCCCTTATCCCCCCAAGAAGATCCCCCCTTACCTCCTGTGTGGTCACTGAGACAGGAAGTGTGAAGAAAATAACAAACAGCAAAAAAAACGGGGGTTGTAACCCTTGCCTACTCTAATGAAAGACCACACAGGAAGTGAGAGGAAATGTTCCTAATTTCAACAAAAAAAAAAAGGATTTGGACAGCACTGTCCAAGAATGGACTGTTTCTTGTCATGTTGGACAGAAGAACTGTTCATTCTTGAAATGATAACCAAGAAACTGTGAATTCTACTCTTGAATTCACTCAAGCACTAGTTTTTAGGATTACATGACTGCTGGAAAATATCTGTGAAAAATGCTGCCATTTTCCGTTGCTTACAAACACAACAGTGATTGGTTAACATTTGATACAAGACTATATCGTATTAATAAATCTTAATGACTTATTAGGGTTTAACACCGCGGATGTCAACTGGTTAAAAAAAGAATAATAAAAAATGAAATATCAGTCTAACCAATGGTTATATTTCAGTTATGGGCAGAGCCTGATGGGTTGAGCCAGCTTCTAAATGTCTTCGATGCTCCAACAGTGAGATCCTCTGGTAATTAGTATTCCCAGACTGCCTCTGGCTACATTTGGAAGATCCAGCACTCACAATTGCATTTTCTGTAATATAAAATAAAAATCCAAAAGGGAGAGTGAGAACTCCTCATAATGGCCTCTGTAGGTATGAGGACCTCAAGTGCAGATGTCTCGGCATTACAATTCCTGAAAGAGATAAGGAAATGCCAGGAGATTTTACCTTTCAAAGCTAATGGTAGGAATCCCATGGTATGACCTTTTGCTTCAATTTTTTTGCCACAGTTAAGAAATCAGCATTTTTGGGTAATGCAAGTACATTGCTGTAACACAAGAAACAAAGAGCACACATAGGTTTTCTTTGTGGGATTCTAGTTTTATACAGTGAGTGGACATTAAAGAATAGTTCACCAGTTTACCAGCTGCTTTCAATGCGTTCCCAGTACAGTGAAAGACATTCTTTTGAGAATGCCTTTCACTACCCATAAAGCAAAATGTACAAAACTGCAGAATTTATTAGCTTTGATGTGAATAGCACCATATAGATGTGAATGTGCATTACATTAGAACACAGTTCTAGTGATTTGCATTTTCATGAGAACACAATTGAAGCCATGTGGAAAACAAGACCAAAGGTACAACCATACAGCCACTCAACATTAAACTAGATGATTTACTGGTGTTTGTTACAAAAATCAGAAAAAATATAAAATAAATCACAAATCCACCAAAAACTGATTTTCTCTTCGTACATGCTGGATAGTTAATGGTGATTTAAAGTCAAAATGTTATGTTGACTATTTCAAATGTTAATTAAATCACTTAAAATGGATGCTTTATGTTTAAAAGTTTTTTTAGTTTTCAGCAGAATCAGCTGGTTCCCTGAGCACTGGCCCATTTTAGGGTGGCTCCTTTCCCTTGCACGGTTCCACAGAGCCACCCTTGTGTGTACTAGTAAGCTATGTGTGTATCCAGAAAACATACAGGCAGAGCAAGGCAAGTCACTTCCCCCCCCCCCCATCCTTTTCCCGTTCTCTTTCCCATGCTAGATGGACCACTGCTGGAAACTGGTCTGTCCCTTGTGATCTTGTTCTGGACAGTAAGTTCAGGGAAGCTGAGCTGGAGCTATCTATTTGTAAATATGATGACTGTATATGCTTGGCAAACATCTAAGCCCTCGTTCACACCTGAACGTTTTGTAGCGCGTTCTACGCTCGACGAACACTCTACAAAACGCTCAAAAATATAAATCCCATTGTATTCAATGGTCTCGTTCCCACCTTGGCGTATTTCCGCCCGTCCCTAACGCGCTACAAAACGGCCCCCGCCTAAAAAGGTACAGGTACTACTTTGGGTCGTTTTGTTGCGCGTTTCCATTGGGATACAGCCAAGTAGCCTTCGGAAACGCGCGACAGTCGCGCAACTTTTTTACCGCGAGACCTTAAGAAATACTTTACAGGCTATTGTATGTTTGTTTGATCTGGATTAACTATTGAAAAAAGACTGAGTTTAATACTACTTTAACCCTAATTGGTTTCTCTTAGCAACTGCTCCATTTTTACTCCTGTTGTTGCTAATCAGTATTTGTGTTATAGTAATGATCCATATGTTTCTTCATAATCCAACATTAAAGTGAAAGTGAGCTGCCAGGGGCCCCAGGAGCACTTGGCATACTGTGACAAGATGCACAGCATACTTGCACATTCTCGCAAAGTTACCACCTAGTTCGACCTTCTTTAGTGATGAAAGGTCTGTGCTCCCCTTGTAGCTGCACCAGCACTGCTGCCATGTCTTTTTCTTAGCCATTGAGTGGCCACAGATGATGTAACTCCCGTGGAGGCGCACTGCAGTTACATTATCCTGAGACACAAACAAACACTGATGGGAGAAGAGGGAAGAAGTTTTTTTGGCAGAAAAGACATGCAACTTTTTTTCTACCAAAAAAAACAACATCCTAGCCATTTGTTTTACTTTCTGCTTTATGTGTAGCATAATAATTTATTATGCAGCAAATTTAAACCAGAAGAATAATAACTAATGTGTGTGTGTGTGTGTGCATGTGTGTGTGAATTTGCTAAACATCTGTTTGTCTGATGCTTCCTTCCAACATGCTTGTATTCAAAGCACAAGAGATACCTCATGTAAATGCTAGGCCTGGAATGTATTATAAAAGTTCACCTAAATTCATGACTTTAGATTCCAGCTCTTAAAACAAAAAGTACCCCATCCATATGTGACTGATTATCCTTGTTTAACATGGATCTCATGCCTAAGATCAAATACTTCATTGACTTTGATCTGTGTATCAAAGTTGGCTACCCTGTTCACAGAAAAGACGATTGTTAACTGTGAAGATACTTATGGGCACTGTTAGAAATATACTGTAGCTGAGAAAACTTGATCTAGCAATATATTATCTGTAAATCATTAAAATAATTTATGAGAAGTCTGATGATTTTTAAATCATTAAACCAGCTGGCATGGAGGGTGGAACAGAGCCAAAGGATGTGTTTGATAAAGAATACATCATAGAGGTATGGATGACACTTTTATAGCATGATTGGAAAACACACTGGAAGGAATTTATCAAAACTGGAGCAGACGAAAACTGGAGCAGCTTGCATGACAACCAATCAGCTTCTCTCTTCAGTTTGTTCAGTTAAGATTTGAAAATGAAACAGAGACACTGATTGGTTTCCATGCACAGCTGCTCCAGTTTTGATAAATTCCTCCCCAGTAACAAAATAATGCTTTGCAAGTGATATTTTCTGTCATTATACAAAATAATGCTTTGCAAGTGATATTTTCTGTCATTGCCTTTCACGTTATGCCATGATTTACGGGTCTATTCACTAAGCTGCCGAGGGCAGCCGAGTGAACAACCGGCCCCAAGTGAAGTGAGCTGAACACTGTTCGGCTATTCACTTCAGGCTGGTACGGCTGATTTCAGCCGTACATCGGCTGAAATCAGCCGTACATGGCTTCTGGGCTTCTGTTCGGCCTTCCGTACATGGCTTCTGGGCTTCTGTTCGGCCGACCCGAAGTGCAGAAGGAGTTCGACTCAGCCGATCCAACATCTGGATCGACTGAGCCGAACCTCCGGCAGGCTACTCACTGCTGTTCGGCCTATTCTTATAGATGCCGAACAGCAGTGAGTTAATAGCCGAATGCCGCTGGGCAGAAAAATTGTAACAAAAAAGTAAATAGAAAACGATTGTGCGGAGCTAGCAGTGACAGCTAGCTCCGCCCAATAGTTTCCTATTGTCCGGCGGCTCTGCTGCCGTAAAAAAAAAATCTCTCCGGTCGCTCTGGGAGCCTACCGCTCCCGACCGCCCTGGAGAGAAACACTGCTTTTTCTTTTTTTTTCTTTATTCTGACACACAGCGATGTCAGAATAGAAAAAAAATAAAATTTCCCATTGGAATGATTCAGACACATGTCCATTTACATTCGACTCTTCATAGATTTGACCTGGATCCAGTAAGTTCAGTTTTCTCTTCAGTTGCAAAATGGAGGAAACTATTGTGACATCCGACCCATACTGCTGCGATCAGCAGGGGATCAATGCACAGATTCCCTGCTGGTTGGAACTGACAGGTGCCCGTGTAATAGGGGCCTTAGGTTGTCCCTGCATCAGATATCCCTGTTGGAAGAGTTCCCCTGTATTCTTGTTTTGGTGAAAGCACAAAAGTGATTTTTCTATCACCATAACAATTGTCACCATGACAAATAGGGAAGGTGCATTTCCGCAGCAGGGACATAGACCAGTAAATTAAGAAAAACGTTTTTGGCTTTAGATGCACTTTTAGATATACTTTAACTCTGTCAACAGTCTTTCTGTGATGGAAAAATAAAGAGTGATTGATGGACTAAAATAACTGCGAAATATTACACTTTGGTTCTTTGGCTCAGTAATAATAGCCGAACGGTGTTCGGCTCACTTCACTTCTGATCGGTCATTCACTCGGCTGCCCTCGGCAGCTTTGTGAATAGACCCCTAAGTGTTGGCTACATAAGCCTAGACACTTGGGGGCTTGAGAAAGCACCATGTAGTGGCAGTCGGACAAGAAATAGTGTGAATAGCATTCACTCAGCTTTACACTGGGCAGAAGATTGAAACATAAGCACCTTGGTCTCTGCTGCAGAGGAGGAACTGAGTTTCAATTGACTGGTTCTCTCCTTAAGCATCAATCATGTGACCAATTGCCTAGGACTTCACACATGTGATCAGTACTAAAGCGTGTTTTCTGCAGTATTTTCTTTAACAAATACTAGTATTTTATAGCCATTTATTTATTTATTTGTTGCTGAAACACTGCTGACATAGCATTATGTTAGAATTTGAGTTGATTTGACTTCAGAAGTCCAGAAGTTATAAAGGCATATCACAAAATATACCCTCAGGTATTATGTGTAACTTCTGTTCAAATCAATGTTAAGAAGTATTACACTCAATGTAAACTTGACAGAAAACTATGTTTAAAATGTATCTAAAGCCTTTAAAGCCAAAACAAATTTTTAAAATCTAGTTTTTGGATACAGTGGTCTAGGGTTAGAACACCTATCAAGTTTTTTTTTCAGTGTCCCCATTAGGGAGATTCACCATTTGTAGTTGTAGTTGGGGTTTTCTTCACAGGGATTTAAAGTTCAGGATAACATTTGATGACAACTGTCTAAGAGGAAATTAGACACATTGGAGAAATTTCTTTTTACTTTCTGTTGTGTGTATAGGACAGGAAGTAAAGTGAAAATTCACCAAAGAGGCACAAATGGCAAGAAAAAAAACCCTGACAGGGATTTTAATCATTTCCTACTCTATCCAAAATCCCCCCAAACATTAAACAAAAATCTTGCTTTAGATATACTGTATGCTATTTTACAAATTACCTTGAGATGCATTTTGTTTCCAATAAAACTTCTTGTTAATTGAAAGACATAGGTATCAATTCTATAAGGATTCATGCTTTTGTAACCATTGACACTTATTCTGCCTCCATTGTAACTACTACTATTCTCTTACATATGAACTTGTATTTGACAAGGCACATTGTCATACAGGCACATTGTCATGTTCTAAACCAACATTGTTTAAACTGGAGAACTCAGTGTACCAAATATTTTTAAAAGGTCAGAGCACAAAAAGTAATGTAAAATCCAAATCCCCTTATGCCTTATTTATTCAAAAAGGGAGATTTTCTTGCCATAATTCCTATTTTTTTTCCTTAGAAGAGAAGAGTAGGAACTCTTTATTCTGTCCACAGCAGGTATATAGACTCAAGAACTTACATGCGAGATCTCACCAACAGATTATTGACAGATGTAGTAAATTGTCAGTTGTTTTAACACTGCAGCATCTGCAAAAAAATGTAAATATTAAAGTTTTGGGTAGACTAATCCTTTAACTCTTTTTTTTTTAAACAAATAAGTCTGTTTTTCTTTATCTAAAAGAAATACAATTGTATGGAAAATTGTATAAATAGCTTTGGTGTGTACGCACATAAACTATTATTGGAATAAGGGCTGTGGAAAATTGAGAGTTTTTGTTTCCCCAAAATGTAGGCAAAATGTGGAGATTTTGCCAAAATTTGTACATTTTGGTGAAATGCATAGGAGTAATGAGTAAGGTGCAATAAGCTTTTAATGGCTTCTGTTGTTTGCAGAAGCTCCTTTCAACTATTTTGAACCTGTTCTTGTGCCCAAAAAAACTTTTATTAGCCTCATTAGATTATTTTTTTTCTCAAGCAAATTTTACCTAAGCAGCTCAATAAGCGAAAATAAGAGTTCTGCTTTGGCAAGATCTTGTCAGCACAACTTGCAATTTAACTACAACAAAGGTTTCACTGAAATCTCTCTAGTTATCACTAATTGCAAGTAACAACAAGAGAGCTTTATGCATAGAATCAGTAAATTAATATCAACATTGGATCATGGTGAAGTGTAATATGCTGTAACAGAAGGTTTGGAGTTTTAGTGCTATCCATTAGTGAATAACTCAAAATTTGTCTGAGAAGAAACCTAGCATGCTTTGAAAAAATGTTGAGCTACTCCTAAAAAATAAAACAGTATTACTTAAACTTCAAACTTTCTGCTTTCATTGATGGCTAACGTGGTACATGACAAATGTAATTAACTGTAGAAGCCGCAATTGGTGTTCTTTCTGTTGAAGTGTTTGCATTTCAGGTTGAAAGGCAATGTAAATAAACTGGGTACTGCTGCAGTTCAGAAGTCACACAAACATTAGAATTAATGTTGTTTTGCTCAATACAGTGAATGGGCACAATTAGGATTTAGATGGTATTTAAACCATCATATTAAAAAGGAAAGTTTTGTTTTTACGGCTCTCAGAGCAGACGTGCACATTTAATTGGACCTTAGAATATAAGCTCCTCGAGGGCAGGGGCTGATGTGTATGTGCAGCGATGCGTAAATTGTCAGTGCTATAAAAATTCCTATAATAATTTAAAAAAATGTTCACTTAGCTTAGTGAATAAAGTAAAGCTGTGTTTAATTCATCCAATCGTGTTTGTATAACGATCCCCCTTTTTAAATTCCTCTGCACAGGATTGACCACTGCATTCACATTATTCACCAAGCTTTGCTAGGTGAACGTTAATTGTTTAGTATACATACCCCAATGTATTTCTGTGGCTCTAATTTCATTAAGATCCAGGGATGATGTCACTGGAAGATGAAAGCTTTGCCCACCTGCAATTTTTTTCAGCAAGAATCACCTCTCAGAAATTCCCCAATGAGCCAATAAGGACTGCATCATCTCAGCGTGGAAGCACTCTGACTCTATTAGACATAGTTTGGGAAGATCCCCTGGTCTGACAGAATCCCAAAAATAAAAACCACTAGCAGGAAATGCTCTTGTGTGACACTACACCCAGGAATTGCTGTGTCAAACTATTGAAAGCAGGCCGGTTGTGTATCTTGTTTTATAAACTTTTGTTCTTTTGTAATAAGTTACAATGGTGTAGTGTGCTTTCAATAGAAAAAGGTTGCACATTTTTTGTCTGTTTATTACATGTTTCTTTTTTCCAAAAATAAAAGTGTAGTGTTCTCCCTCATCCCAGTACTCCAGGCATTAGAACCATTGTACCCATGGCTGGCAGGCCAAAACCCTGAATATCTTTTAGCATGGGGAGTGTGCCTAAAAAGAGGGGCTCTACCAGATACTTGGGGAACTGGTTCAAGGGACCATTGGAACCTAATCTGTTCAATATGTAGCAGAAAAAGTTGACTAGAGACATTTGACACTAGTTTTAAAGTAATGTTAATAAAAGTTAACACTACCCCCGCTTCATTTGACAATTTACAGAAAAAAGTTAAAAGATTATCTATAGGAATTGTCTGTCCTCATCTACTTTCCGTCAAATGTTCTCTGCTTTTTGGTTTACCTGAGACCCAACAGGTATGTACTCTGCTAAATGGGATGTAATTGACTGTTAGCATTTGTTATTATAGTCCATTAAAGCCCAATGTGATTCAAAACTTTCTTCTTAGTTTTGAACAGAATGGAGTTTTCAGGTTTTACTTGTTGGGCAAGAAGTGATGGTAATTCTCATCAGTGCGGAAACATACTGCACCAAAAGACTTATTCCAATAAAATGGTAAAGAGTTAGACCCTCTCTCAGGTTCCTGTTACTGACTGTGTTTTCCCAGCGCTCCCTTATTACTTGTTCTCCTGTCACAGGGATAGGAAGTGAGGCAAAATGCCCTCAATGGGGTCAGTCATGAACAGAAAGAAAAACTTGACATAAGAATTTACTCTTCCTATGTCTATGTAAAACTAAAGAAATACAGGTAATTCAAATTTAATTTAAAGTAATTTCAAGGTGAATTTTGTGACTACTTTATAGACTTGCACATTACAAGATTTTGTTCTACAATGTGTGCTAAAATAAAGATACTGTGTACTAGTAACAGTGTGTTGTAATATTATTTATAACACTTCCATGTATCTCTAAGGAGATACATTAAAGATATTATATTAAGGATCACCTTCTTATGTAAACGCTTTTCCAGGTGAATAATATAATGGAAGGTATTGAAAGCTGCTTGTTTTGGAAAATTCTCATGTTACATGAAAAGTATGTTGGGCAAACAACGAATGGAACTAATACAGTAGAAGTCAACAGGGTTTGCAGTAGCTAAGAGTAAAGAACATGGAAAGCAGAAGCATAATGGAATTGCGGACATGGCCAACAGTTTTCCAATGGATTTTAAAATGAAATTGCCATTTAGATGGATAGTTTCATATCCTTTGCAGGACAAAGCTTCTTTGTGTGGTGACAGCTTTCTTTTTAAAAAGGAGTCTGAATATTATCTCACACGTTTGAATGACTGCAAAACAATATTTATCTTTTAACTTGTTACCTACATTCTTGCTTTTTAAATATGTTCTACAACACAAAACTGACATTTTGTATTGTATTTGAAATTCTAAAATAATAGGCGGAGATGCAAATCCCCTTCTAACATATTAGGAAGACCTCTGATTAGACAGGTACTCCTAGAGCAATGGCGCTACAGTGGTGTTTGCTTACAAGTTTCAGAAGTCAGTATTTTGTATATGTATTGTTAATGGTCCATGATGTTCACTACAAATAAGATTAACGCTATGCTTAACTGAGCTGCGACACAGAGAGCGGTCATCTAAAATATTTTCTTTTGTTAAAGCTACAGCAGTCAAAATATAGGTCAAATTTTGTTTTTAAAAATTCTTAGAGACATTTTGGCAAAATATGCAGCCCTTATCCATCTATAGGTTAGGTATGTATGTTTTACACATATATGACATTTTCAGAATAAGCAGAATCTCAGCTATTCTTAAACTGGTACTTTTCTCTCTTTTTTAAAAAGAATAAATTATGTTAAGTTTTTCAACACAGATACACAAAATTTGCACAGGGGAGGGCTGCAACAACACAGGTGATAAGAGCACTAACACCAGTGTAATACACAGGTATCAAGTCGTAAGCTGGATTGGAGATGAGCAGTATTGGAAAATTCAATCCAGCTTTACTACTAGCTTTGAAGTCTCCAGACATTTAATGACAGTGATTCAAGTGCAGAGATGAAAAATGGCCTGTCAGTAGTGTTGAATATGGTGGCATGCCCCCCAAGTGTGGAGTGCAGAGCCTTCCTCTTCTTCACATCTCCAACAGTGAGTAGGGATAGAGGGGAAAATTTTATGCAGCATAGTAGAACACGGTCAATATCTTATAGATTCTCTTTTGTGCTTGGCTGTCTATACTTGTTTGGAGACTCAAAAAGAAGGATTTTTCACAGTCTGCATCTGGGATGGAGTGTTACTGTTCTCTTTTCCTATGCTGGTGTAATAAGCCCTTTTGAGACTGCATGGGCTAAAAATACATTATATATAGTTAGAGATGACATTGGTGCAGTCTGTATTGTTTATTCATACATCTTTCAAAGCAGGCTACTGCCTGCTATACACTGACAGAGCAGAGCTGCGCTGCAGCCGGAAAGGATACCGACAATATTGTCGGGATACACCCGGCTGCCTGATTGACAGCTGGCTCTGCTCTGAGGGGGCAGGCAACTGTGCCTGCCCCCTCCCCTCTCTGTCCCTACAATGGAGGAACAGAGAGGGGAGGGGGGAATCCATGCGGGAAGTGGTGACCTTTTCATGCTCTCTGCAGGGAGAAGACCAAATGATCACTCAGCTCTTGATCTATAGAGCCAGCATATGACAGCAGTGTCACACATGGGCTTCAAGTATTGGGAAGTATATTTTACTTTCCCAATACTTCTCCTTTAAAGTAAACTCAAAGGCAGATGCACAGTGTTCTATTATCAGTGAATGTGATAAAGTTAAAACAAATTTTCAAAATGTTGTACTCTTATGGCCTTGGGTGGTTTAACAAACTTTCTGGAAATGAGGCTCGGTTTATAGCCTTTAAGTCATCTCCTATATTAAAGCTATACCAAAGGTGTTATGTATGTTAAAATTCCCAGGATTTTGTTTTCTATTGAAGCCGTATGTCTTAGGATAGTTTATTTCTTCTGAGAACCTTGTGTAATTCTGCAAATATTTCCAAGTAGGAAATGTATTCTGCATGTGTGCCAGTGATAGACATTGCAGATGCAATGAGTTTATAACCTGTCAGTTATGGTAAAGTGATGATCCATGATTTTCCTTTATAACTGTTCTCCTGTGTGTCTTGTTTTTGCAGCTGTAGCATGACCACTTTCTGAAAAACAGATTATATTGTTTTCTTTCCTCTTGACACTTTAGACAATGACAAATTGCAGATTTTACCTGCAATCAGGCATCAGGTGACATGGAGATTATGTGCATTCTATGGTTTTGATTTACTTTGCAAGGGCATTTTCCCTTAGCTTAGTGAATGTGGTGAAAATTCACCTGGCAAAGATTACCCAATCACCAGGAAAATAAAAAACAGTGATTGCACATGAATGGATGATCGCCAGCAGAGTGTCACCTCATTCACAATGCTAAGGGAAAATTTCCTTGCAATGTGAACAGCCTATTTGCCTTCCAGAGTACTTATCTATATCTGAGGAGTAACAGACTCAGAAAGTGGCCTCAGGTATTTGCAGGCTGTTATGAGTGCCCATGGATCTTCTTAATCTCTAGCAGTTTTATTTTAATAAATTAAAAAAATTACTATAGCCTACACATAGCTTGCACAGATTATTCATTGTCAGTAGTGCCAACTAATAAATCTTAAAGAATAAGAGCAAAGTATCGCTCAAATGCCTTGCACCCCCACTCCTGCAACACTGAGCCTAACAAGAATCTATGTCTAAGATGTTGCCACCCTGCCCAGAGCCTATCCAAACTAAACTGTACACATATAGCCCAATGCATGCCTAGGGCTGGGCTGGGATGGGGAACTATAATAGAGCATAATAGCAGCGGACAAGCGTACACAGACAGCCTCTGTTCTCTTATGGAGTTTACTATCTTCACCCCAAATACAAGGTTCACACACTGCACCAGCTCACATTCAACGTATGATGCTATTTAAAAAAAAATAAAAAAAAAATTATATAGATTTTTCAATTTGCACATCATTAAAATCCCACATCATAGATTATGTAGCCCCATCTTGTCATAATCTTATTTATATATTTTTACTATTCTATAAATCTTCCCTGAATTTTTTTTTCCATTTCTGACTTGTTCATGTTAAGGTTTCATGGGCGGATCCAGACATAATTGTCGGGATCCGCTTCAGCTGCTGTATACAGCGAGCAGCAGCTGGCGGTATACTGCGGCGTCTCAGTATACCGCGAGCTGCAGCTGGTGGTAATCTCATTGTCACAGGTCGGCTAGAACTATGAGGTGAGTGGAAATCACTCATCTCATAGTTCTCCTTTAAGGCACAGGATGTATGGCTTTTAATGTGGATCCGGGTATGTTGATAAGATCTGCCAGTTATGTGACTTAAAGAAATATACAATCGTTAAAAGACTAGTAAGCCAAAAAAAAAATTCTATGTAAACTTTATGTGAAACTATATTCATGAAGGAACACAAAACATTATATTCAAAATGTTGTTTTTTGTCTAAAAATTAAGTTACCCATAGACGTGAGAAAAGCTCAATAGAACAACATATACTGTAAATGGCTATGAGGGGTCACATACTCCACCAGCTGACTTCTGTCTAGTGACCAGTTGATGTTTTGTTAGAAAACTTGCCCTGTCGTTATTATCACCCTCAAAGAAAAATATCAGCTGTAACTTCTTCCAGCCCAGCTCTTTCTCTCCTCTCTCTAGTCACATGAACAGGCACGTTTGGGTGGATAGAAACTTTTCCTCATGTAACCATTAAAGCTGGTCAGATGGTGCAAGCACCTCCAGCCACTGTTGCAGTTGTATCAGCTGTCTTATATACAATAGTTACCAGTAATATATAACCGGATCAGAGGTCAGCTGTGTGTTCGAAAGTATAACTCATAACTAGGCATAAGGTTTGGGTACACCACTAGCATAGGACTGAGGTGAATCCTGTGCTCTTGAGATTCTTGATACTGGCCAAAGTTAGTGTAGCGTCATCCAAGATGATCCCAAAGGTTTTTTTTGGTAAGAGAACATACAAAATACATTCCATGGCCTTTGAACTATGACCAGCAGGCTTGGAAGGGACAATAAGGAGGTTTTTGGAAATGCCAGTACCCTCTCTATAAAAGAAGGTGTACAGAGCAGCCTTATTGTAGGTAAAGCATAGCAAAAGCTGACAAACTGCATTAAGAGAAATTAGGGTCAGTTAGGAGGTTGTACTTTAATTCTGATTGTTATCTCTTTTGTTTCAGGGTATTTTGGGGTTTTCCTTTTTTAGAAGTTTATTATTATTATTATTATGCTGATAAGGCCTTTATTTTATGTTAAGCTGATTCTTTTTTGTTTGCTGCAAATCTTCCCTTTAAAAAAGTGGACTTTTACTTCAAGAGTGGTATTTTAGGGTTTCTATTTCTTTTGTGGGTTTTTTAGTTTTATTTTATTTTGATATATCTTTTTTTAAGTTTGGGGTGCTGAAAGTGGAGCATTCATTCAATTCACTTGAATAGATTTCCCTTTATACAAGAGCGAAATCCCATCTTACATAGTTGTCCCTGAAACAAGTGTCACCAATGAAAGATTTCCCCTCTCTTCCTGCTTTGGTGGCAACCATGACTTTCAGTCCTAACAGGGACACAAACAGCAATACAATAGAAGTTTTAACCCTTTCACACTCTACCCAAAACTAAAACAAAACATTTTGACATAAAGTATGCTTTAATATTAAGTTTTCATTTTAAAAGCCCAAGACACCAAATGCCTAAAACAGCAGTAATTCCAAATATTTCATAGCCCATAAAATGTAAACCACTGGCCGGTAAGATGGCCTGCTGTGTCTTACCCTTCGTTTCCTGCATGCTTATTTCAACATTTTGGGTCATTTATATTCCTCTAACAACAGCAGGAAGCCATTATCCCACCATAAAATTCCATTCCAGTGAGGTTATAATTGATTCCTGGGATTTTTTTTCCCTTGAAACAGAACATGTGTGCCAGGCATTAGGGGAACTTAGCAGGTATTGGTTAACCATAATATATGTCACCAGCAAGCTTGTGGTCAGTTCAGCTTTAGTACCAGATGGAAAGTATTACCGTACGATTTCAGTTTGCAAGTCAGCACATGAAAAGTAATCAGAAGTACCTACAATGATTCACCGGTCTCAGGTGGTGAGAGAAGTAAAATTAAGAGCTTTACTGGTCAAATGACAATTCTCTTATATGCAAACATATAAAATGCCCGGTTGATTAAGATGTTTGGAAACGAAAATATGTACACATAGATATAATATATGATCCCAAACAGATGAGCTAAAGTATATTGCCATTGGGCAAACCCATCAAAATTCATTTGGAACAAGGTGTGAGTTACCCATTGATGACAGTACAGGTTACACCAATGGCTATTTATGGTGATGTGGGGTAATTACATAATGGAGCATACACACTATTTGTGTCATTGCTGTAGTTATATCTTAAAATAATACATTCAAAACAATTCAACAATTGGTATAAGGTATAGCATGCACCTATTCCATCCACTACAATTATATATGAATTATCAGGGAAATCTGGGATGATCTCTGTTATCTTTATAATTTACAGTAGGAATGCAATATTCACATTATAAAAAAAAAACAATCTATTTATAATTTTAAGAGTTTCTGTATTGTCAATAGCAGTGTGCCTCCCAGTAACAATCATATCTGGTTTAATTTATACATCTCTAATTTCAGCATCATGTCTAGCACAAAAATCTGCTTCCATTAGATCAAGCTATGGAATAATGGTAATGGCTCTAATAAACAATTTAAACTATCAGTGTTCTTTTTTCCCCCCTTATTTAGAAAAGAATACAGAATAACTCAGTTTTGTAAGGCACAGTGCTGAACAGATAGCCACATGCTTCCCAAAGGTACCTGGATAGTAACAGGGCCACAGTTGTTTTCTTTGCAGGTCACAATACCACAATAAAACATCACAATCACTACATGATAATTTAATCACCAGTAAAGTATAGGCAAACAAGGCAGGCACCCTACTACACTGCAGATCTAAGAGAATAACTTCACTTCCTGCACACGTGTGTACATATTGTCAATAACAGGCAATGTTTCAGGGCCACTTATGGTCCCTTCATCAGGCACAGCATGACATACTGACATGGCATATGACATACTGTGCATGATGAAGGGACCCTAAGTGGCCCCGAAACATTGCCTGTTCTTGACAAGATGTACACGTCAATAAAGGCATTTGGACATTTGACCTTGGTGTGCTGGTGACATACTATTTCTTGCTTGGATACAGCAGCGCCATCAGCAGTCACTTCAGCACCCATCCACATGGGGCATACCGGTAATGAGTGCAGAGCGATTTCCACAGAAAGTTACAAGGACACAAAAGTATAGGCAAACAAGGCAGGCACCCTACTACACTGCAGATCTAAGAGAATAACTTCACTTCCTGCACACGTGTGTACATATTGTCAATAACAGGCAATGTTTCAGGGCCACTTATGGTCCCTTCATCAGGCACAGCATGACATACTGACATGGCATATGACATACTGTGCATGATGAAGGGACCCTAAGTGGCCCCGAAACATTGCCTGTTCTTGACAAGATGTACACGTCAATAAAGGCATTTGGACATTTGACCTTGGTGTGCTGGTGACATACTATTTCTTGCTTGGATACAGCAGCGTCATCAGCAGTCACTTCAGCACCCATCCCATATTTCTAACGGGTTCAACATTAGTTTTTTCTGTAATTTGACACATGCAGCCTGCTTTATTTTTGCCCATTGCTATGCTTTTGCTCCTTAGTCAGATCAGCTTTCCCGGGAACGAGTGTTTGCACGTGTTTGTGCACTGCGTTTGCCATGTGCCCCTATTGATTTCAATAGGGTCATAAATGCGCAGCAAAAAGGCTCCTGCACTATTTTTTTGCTGCCGTGTTTGGTGGATTTGCTTTGCGTGTAATTCTACAAGGATCCCACTGCAGAAACATTGCGGAAAATCACGCAACTTGCTGGCCGCATTTGGGATGCCTTTGGAAATGAATGGCACCACAAGCGCTATTTGCATTTGTGTGTGTTTCCACAAAAGCGCGGCTATTGTGCATGAAAACTCATGTTTTCTTTTACTTTTGTTTCTGTCCTCTTGGAGTAAAGAGCTCCCCCCATAGAGTTAGAAGGCATACTGTTCTGTTAAGTTCTTTCGCCTTCAAGAAACGCTCAGAAAACATCCTTGTATCCTGCAATTTCTGAAATTAACTACATTAGATTTAGAGTCTTCTTGGTGAGTTGACACTATTGTGGATTCTGCCAGTTAGCAAGATGCCATACTGTCCTCACAGAATGGGTCACCAGAGGTATGTTCAATTGCATATACCAACATTTGAAAAAGAACAAATGTATTTAGCCTTAAAAATGAAAACAAGTGCACCTGTGACATCTAAAGACTAGTGAGCTGCAATATATTAATGTTTTGTTCTTCGATTTAGATTTACTTTGAGTGCAGCAAGACATGGCAACCAACCAGAATACATCTCATACAATTCGGATTACAACAGAGGTCTGATTGGTTGCTATGACATACTGCACTTAAAAACTGTCAAGCATATGAACTCTTTATTCAGGCAACTTACATTAAAACAATATGAAATATATCTATCTATCCCACCTCGACCTACCCACTGAACCTTCCCATTCTCAAATAATTAATTCCCACAGCTACCACAGCTTCCTCCTCATGTATCACTTCCCCCTCCTCTTTCAGATTGTAAGCCCTCAGGGGCAGGGCCCTCCTTAGCATCTTGTCTTGAATTGTATTGTAACTGTAATGTCTTCCTTATATTGTAAAGCGCTGCACAAACTGTTGGCGCTATATAAATACTATGTAATAATAATAATAATAATCTTGTGAAGAAACAAACTGCAACAAAACCCACTTGTAACATCATGAGACAAAGCCAGTGCACTTTTTTTTTTATCTGCATAAAAGATGATGTGATAGAAGAGACAAAACCATTCATGTAATGTTTGTGTCTTTCATGTTATTTAATGTCTTTGAACTGCAGAAGCATAATTCATTCAATGCTATGAACACATCTGTATGTTAGCCATCTGCTTACTATTGAAAGCATCCCTCAGCACCAGCCTCGGGCCATATTCTTGTCCTGAACTGAAATGTCATGCTATAAGTTATGAAAAATTGGAGTTGTGCTGAGTTTGCATACATTTACTTTTGTAGCTGTAGTCAAAAAATGTCAGTGAGAATGGGGCAAGGAAGTAGATTGGCTTAAGTGCACTATGTAATTTAAAAAACTATTTTTCAATCATCTTGACATCCTTTTCTGTAGTAACAAATGAAGAACTATAGCCAGTGTCATAGGACATCCTGTCCCAAAATAAAGAATAAATATTTTGTTGTAGTAAACTTTTGTGTAGCATAGGATTCACCCCAGATGACGGTCCCTAAGACCAATCTAAATAAGGAATGTTCCTATTAACAAACAAAGCTGCGGGTCATTGGACAGCAATAACCTATTCAGCATGTGTCAGTTAATAGGAAATTGCTCTTCAGGCATTTATACTGTGTATAGCAAGAAATGCTGTTGCCACAATGGTAACAAAACCACTTGATCCACAGAAACACATGCGGTCTTTAAAACAGTTCATATACTGCGAGTCTGGGAAAATTCCCAAAACAAACAGACAATTATACAGTTAAGTCCTCCATAGAAAAGCTGACCTTGCACATATATGAACGGTGTAGCCTTAGCAAGTTTCAGTTGGTAATACTGTAGTAATGCAAATCCTCATATAGGATATATAAACTAAGCACACAATGAAGAGTGTTATTGGAAAACAAATATATCCACACACTCCATGGAAACAATAATTACATTTCACAGACAAATCCTGTCCTAAGTAAGTCCAGGTTCCATATGAATGTGTGGGTCCAGATATCAAATAGTTAGTTCTGTTCAAATAGTCAGTAATCAGCCTATTCTATTGTTTAGTATCTTAAAAACTATGAGCAACATGATGGGGATCACAAATCCACCCAAGAGGCCACCCAAAATTGTATCTGTTTTGCATGGACGTAAACATTCTTAAAGGAGAACTATGGGGTCAGGGCTTTTCCCCATAGTTCTCCTAAGGGTAACGGGAGGACGCAAACTAGCGTCCTCCCGTCACTCTAAGCACAGTATACCGCAAGCTCCCCGTCTGTTCCGCCAGTGAGCGCTGGAGGATCGGACAGGGGAGGGGGGGGGAATCCCTGCACGGAGCCATGAGTGACAGTTCCATTCAGCAATAAATTATCTTTGTAATGTGTTAAGACTTCCACTTGTTAGTGTCTCACAAAGTGGTACCCTAAATAACTACTCTATTCACATTCAAGATCTCCCATTTCTGACGTTGTACTTTCCACGTTCCGTAGCCACTTGTATTAACTGAAACAATTATGTGGGTGTGATTGCTATGCTAAATACATTGAAATATAAATCAATGAACAGAAGGAAAATATAACATGGTATTATAGATATTTTCCATTAAATAATTTTATTATAAGTTTCTAGATCCCTAGAATGCAATGAAAAAGTACAGATATTTTTTCAAATGTCTAGACAGGATATAGTTCAATTCTTTTTGCACAGCACACATACTTGGCAAGTATCAAACATGGGTTTCTTTAGAACTCCATGACAGAAATTGCCTTCTTTAATTGTAAGAAATCACATTGTGGCAAATCTAGTTTTTATCAGATGTATTTGTATTGGGTGTGAAAATGCTCTTGATAAGTTACAATCCCTCTCTGGATAAAAGATGTTCCCTTTTTATTAGGGTTTTAGAAATGATTTATTTATATTTAAATAAAAAATTACATTTATCAGGATAAATCCAGACAGATTATATACTATATAGGAACCGTTGACTGAGTAGTCTAATACAATATGGCTTTACACCACAGCCACCATCGTTTTCTAGGAATGAAGTCTATAGTTGTGCATCTTATCTTCTTGTCTAGATTGGAGGATCAGTATGAGGGAGATTAACGGCAACATTAGGAATCTATCTATTGCAAAGCATTTCAAATGAGGACAACAAAGGCAGCTCTCTTCCTGTTCAGATTTAGTTGTACACGTACATGGATACAAATTTTTCATACCTGGATACAAATGCTTTCATATATTTCCACCATTGGGGATCTGTACATGCATGTGTAAAGATTAGATTAGGCATAGTGGGAACTTTTTGTAGAATAGCAGACTTGAATAATTTATTGGGATATCGTCTAACAATGTACATTTAAAAAAAATGTAAATGCTGACCCCCCTCACCCCCCCCCTCCAAATTATAATGTGAATGATAATAACAGCTTTTAACCCCCCCCCCCCCCACACACACACACACACACACACACACACACACACACACAAACATTTAGTAAAAGGAACAGTTGTCCTTAAAATCGTATGTACAGCCAAACCTTTTTTGTTCCTATTTGGACAGAGTAAGGGTTTAAACCCCTGTTATGCTTTTTTTTTTTTTGCTGGGGAGATATCCCTTCACTTTCTGTCTGGAGATGCAACAGGAGATGAGATAAAATCCCACCAGAGGGAAGGGAATTTCTATCTAATTCAGTTGTCACATTTGTTCTCATTGGATGATTCACCTCTGGTGACAACGTCAACATTTCGGATTTCCTCTCATCTTCTGTCTATGTAACAATGGTCTTCAGTACAAAATGAGGGCATAATTTTCCCCACTGAGGACACAGAGAGCAGCAAAAGCTTAACAGAGGTTCAAACACCTCCCTTTTCAACCAAAACTAAAAATACAAAGTGTTGCCTTTACTCACACTTTATGTGGCTGAGTATACTTATGTCCTCAAAATTCAAACAATCCTTTTATTAATGCTTACTGAAGTATAATTTTCTCCTTTTGGATGGGTACCTTACAGCATGGGTTCTTAAGGTGTCCCTGCCACTAGTCAGAAAATTAACAACAACAAAAAGTTGCCTGGAAAATAAGATGTTTAATTCTACACTCTCTCAGCAGAGTTGACTTGAATCTTTGCACTCTATGCTACACTCTATGGTACAGGACAGGACACAGAAGAAACTTACGGGCCAGTTGATGGAACCATTGGGGGTGATTTACTAACCTAAACACACGCACGCACGCGGTGCGTGCGATTTTTACACAGCAAAACGTATTTATCAACCAAAAAGTCTCTAAAAGCATATTTCCACTAATGCCATATATGGAAAAATCATGCACATGATGCATATATAATGCTGCTTCACAGTTTAGACAAAAATGGTTAGCTCATGCATTTACATTCCTGCATTCATCAATGCAAGCAACACAATGAAGAGCTAATTTACACAACATCACCATTCAATTCATGCAGGGCTTTGCACAACACACCTGCTGGATGTGTACACACTACAAAGGTGTTTAGATTCCACCCATAGATCATGCTGGGAGGGAACACACTACAGAGGTGTATACTTGTTCGTGGCGTGTTTATAAGGTTAGTAAATCAACCCCATTGAGTCCAGTGCTGAATGCAGAGCCAGAAGTGTGTCAATGGTGAAGATTATTCAAGCTGCAATAGCTCTTCAAGAGAAGGAAGATCTGACTCAGCCTCGTACATAAGGGTAAGTATTAGGAGTCTTCTTTGGCAGGAAACTTTAAAAAAAACATTTCTGTATAGTAGGGCGGGTACAATGCTAGTTTACTATTGGCTATTGCAAATTGAAATAGCCAATAGTAAACTCCCAATGCTTTTGAATGGGAATTCTTCTTTTTTTTTTCCTCTATTCTGATATCGCTCCGTGTCAGAATAAAGTAAAAAAAGACACAGCGGGGTTTCTCTTCTTGGCGGCCGGGAGTGGGGGGCTCCCAGAGCGCCCGGGAGATTTAAAAAAAATGTTAAATTTTTTTTTTTTACAGCAGCAGAGCCGCAGGACAATAGGAAACTATTGGGCGGAGCTAGCTGTCACTGCTAGCTCTACACAATCGTTTTCTATTAACTTTTTTCTACTTTTTCACTCTTTTTCTGTTCTGCTCGGTGCCTCTGAGGGACCGAGCAGAACAGCCGAGCCAAATGCCGCTCAGCGGCATTCGGCTATTCTCTCACTGCTGTTCGGGATCTTTCAGAATAGCCCGAACAGCAGTGTGAAGCCTGCCGGAGGTTCGGCTCAGCCGATCCAGATGTTGGATCGGCTGAGTCGAACTCCTTCTGCACTTCGGGTCAGCCGAACATGCTGAGCATGTTCGGCTGATCCGAAGCCACACGAAGCAAGCCGATGTACGGCTGATTTCAGCCGATGTACGGCTGAAATCAGCCGTACCAGCCTGAAGTGAATAGCCGAACAGTGTTCGGCTCACTTCGCTTCTGATCGGTCATTCACTCGGCTGCCCTCGGCAGCTTTGTGAATAGACCCCCAAGTCTCTCTGAGTGGGGTTGCAGAATTTGTCGTTTAGCAGTGAGAGGATGCTGTTCCCAAATGTGGTTCATGCTCTGGGCGTGGAGTATTGAGTCTATAGTTTGTGGTATAGTATGTAAAGCAAAGGACAAGAGGTGAGTAGGGGTAGAGTTACCAGGGAAGGTGGATGATAGAAATTGAGTGTGGTAGTCTGTACCTTTGAGTGTTGTTGCAAGGGATCTTGGTTAGACCATGTTACTTTTTTTTTCAGTGCTTAGAATTGCTTGCTCACATCTTACCCTCAGAGATGCTTATAATATTGTTACTTTATGAACTCTGGGTAGGGGTGTAAGAACTGCCTGTTGCTTTACAAGGGGCTAAAACAGGGGAACATGTTAACTTGCCCTGGCACTGCTTTATCCTTCCTATTGACCAAGAATGTCATAAAGTCTCAATTATTGACCTCAGATGTCCTGTTTTAAGCATGTTCCCATAGCAATATGACATTACTATAATTATGCCATACACACTAATGACATAGGTTCTGAACCACTCTATTGCTGTTGCATGCCTTTTCCAGATGGTTGTATTCTTATTTCTGGCCTTACCACAAGAAAAGATGTGCAGCTATAATGGGAAACTCTGTATTATACACAAGTAAAATAAGCACTTACTTTGAAAGATGCTGTAGTTGCTTGAGCAATAGCATGAGACGTGGCATGGGGAACATTTGATTTGTCATGTACACATTACAGTGGTTACATGTATTATTAGTGTATAAAGAGTAACTGTATACTGTCACCATACAGTCCTAATAAACCTCTTTCCCATATTAGATGTCAGCACCTGGTATTTAGCCAGTCATATCCATGTCTAAGAAGCTAGCATTCTTCTCTGCCAGCAGTTAGGTCCTGAATTCAAATGTCACAATGGAATTTTTTTGTGCTCCTCATATTGAGTTGGGTTTTCTGTGTGTGCACAGGTTTTCCTCCACAACTAGAGGCCATAGAGGGTGTGCTTGTGTCAGTATGAACATTTTGTATACATTAGACTGTAAGCTTCTTTGCAAGCAAGGACTGACTGTACTTTGTTACATGCTGTAGAAATGGTCTGCACTATATATAAACAAAATGAATGAATCCTAGATGTATTTGGCCTACTTTAGGCCTTTTGAACACTGAAGTACTGTAATTCATGCAATTTGTGTATATAATATATATGAATAGACACATGCATGGAATTTAATACTGTCTAGTGAACTGTTGTAAATACTTTTCATTGCTATTTTATTGCTGAGAAACCGCCCCTAACAATAAGCCCAAAAGTGATATTTTATTTACAGGTAGGACCTGAGTGAAAACAAAATCCCTTTTCAAAATTCCCAACTCTCTTTCTGTTCCCATGAAAGTTTTGGGTGTTTTTGCCAACTTTTCCTTGTACTTTTTGCATCCTCTTTGATAGGAATTAAATACATCAGAGAGAGAGTGGGACCCCATCATAATGGCCACAGCAGGGGTGCAGACTGGAATGTCAGGACCCACACCGTTGTCGCTTCTTTCACAGCTGTCATTGATGATTCTCTACCTCCAGGCTCCCTTATTTGCACCCTAACCATGCCGCTGCACTGCACTTGAAAGATTGACAGCACTTCCCTGCCCAGACTGACCGGAGTGTTTGCCTCTTATAAGCTTACCTCTTGCCATTGTTTATGGGAACTGAAGTTTTTAACAGCAGCTTGTACATCATGGGGAAATTGTTGGAAACATTGCAAAAATTCCTCCCACCTAACCTTGCAGTCTCCAGTAATGCAAGTGTGGGGCAACTTAAAGGAAGATATACATTTTCTCTCATTCAGCCCATGAATCAAGGATTCTCCACTGCTGGCTACTGTATGCAGACACCTGTGGCTCACTGAATACATTGGCTCTGCCAAACAGTAACTGCATCTGACAGGATGCAACCACTGTTTGAATGATAATTTTCAACCTGGCAGAGCTGATTTTTAAATTGACTTTTGTTGAGATTGGTAGTTTTAGCAGGACCATCCACTGCTCAAATGTCAAATGATTCAGCAGGAATAATGAAATTCAAGCAGTCTATGGGCAGCCCAACTAACTAAAGAAAAAGGGAACCTTTAGATGAACTTCATAATATAATATAACAGCATATAAAATTAATTTCTGTTTTTGCCCATACTGTGGACTGGACTCTCCTAAATTAAATGGATTAAGGGTTGTATTTGGCAGAGATTATTGGCTTGCAACCCGTCTGTAACTGAAACTGCTAAAAGCATTTACTGTTGTTATTGGTGTAAGAATAGGTCATTGTAGTCCAATATCTGATGAAGTGACCAAGAGCCATGAACATGTCATTCAGCATTTTAAAAAAAAGAAGCTTTTTTTCCCTTCTGATTGATGTTGTCTTCCATTTGAATTGAGCACATCCAGATATAGGACAAAATGTTGTACTGTGACTTTGATACAGCTATATTTATTTTAAAGAGAAACTGTCCCCAGGTGGCCTAAAAAAATATGCTTTGGCCGTGCTTACCATTTATATTTGCACATCAAAGCCTCTTTTTTACTTTAAAACAATTGGATAAATCTAAAGAACAAAACCCAAATAAAAAAATACTTACTCATTAAGCGCATTATTCCTCCATAAAAGTTAAGTATAAAGACTTTCCTGAACTATAAGTTAGCATTTAGCATTTACACCATCTAATCAACTGTCTGCCCTCACTTTAATGGCTCCTGACTTTTGACTTGGTACCATCACGGATTATCCACTCTGTCCAGCGACACTAAACTGCGGAATTAAATTGAAACTTTGACTACATTAGCAGCTACACACAAACACATTTCTGAGGAAGAAAACCTTGGCCACTTGGCATAAGTTTTGTAGATACCTAGTTAGATACTTTGTGTAGGTACTAGGTTATATGGTTAAGCTTGAAAATTTAATTGCAAAGCTTTTGGACTATAATTGGAACCTCGTAGTAAGGGCAAATTTATTCTGTATACATATTCTGCATGTTTCAATGCTATTTTTTTAACATATGGTTAATTTAATGGGTGCAAGGCAATATCATTGTTTTCTCAAATGTGCCTTTAACTATAACCCAAAGGCAAGTGGTTAAAGAAGTCATGAAATAAAACACTTTCATGATGTAACCATTTCAGTCTTTGTTATTTCTCTTCTGTCTGAAATGTGAGTTGGGGTGAGGCAATACAAAGAGGATATTAGATTTATTTAAAACATCTGCTCATTTACTTTAACCTGTGCATTTAGCTTCAGCACCAGTGGTTAGATTGTATAGTAGGAAATGACAAAAGCTCAGTAAGGTGTTGCTTTAGAATGTCAGAATTATTTTGGAATAAAAAATAATTTGGAATAAATGTTTGAAGGATAAGGTCACATTTATCATAAGATCGTGGGCATAGAATCCCCCATAGCTTTACACAGTACATTTTTAAATGCAACTACGTACCTCTGATTCTGACAAATAGGAGCATACAAAATTTAGACTGCCCACAGTCAATGCAATCTACTATTCTCTAAAGATGCATTTTCGAAAGACTGCCATACTCAGTATAGCCAGAGCCAGTTTATGCCCCTTTAATAAACTGGCTCTGGCTATACCGAGTATGGCAGTCTTTCGGAAATGCATATAGATATCTAAGGACCCATTCACACCATTTGCATTGGACAGCATTAGGTGGCATTGCCCAATGCAGCCCCAAAGCATTAACAAGTCAAAAGCTATATTTTTACCAGCCTCAGTTTACACCAATTCAATGCTATGTGGAAATGGAACATGTTGCATCAAAATGCAATGTAATGCGCATGGCCTGTTAAGGAAAGAAAACTATGTATTTTGGCACCTGCTGTGAACAAAAACCCCCTAGCAAATGCATTAAGTTAAGAAAATGGATGTTAATTTACGTCAACTCAAGTATGTCAATGCGCTCTACATGCAACATAAGTGGTAATGATCCAGTCTAAATGTGTCTAAATCGATGGTTAGAACAAGTACCTGGGCTGACATCAAAGTAGCATTTAGAATGCAGAAAGATGGAACACAATGCCAGCTATGGGAAGACAGGGCAAAGAAAACAGCTACAAATTTGTGGTGGAGGGTGAGGGGATCTGAGTCTGAGGTCTTGCTATCAAGGAACACTTAACTTTTAATTAACAGGGTTATTCACAAAAGGAGAAGTTAGGAGAAGGCAGGAGAAGTGAACAATCTAGGCCAAAATAGTTGATTTCAAAAAATTCTCCAATTCAGCTCACTTTCCAGTTCAGTTATGTTGTCCTAGATTGTTCACTTCTCCTGCCTTCTCCGAACTCTTCACCCTTTTGTGAATAACCCTGTTAATTAAAAGTTAAGTGTTCCTTGATAGCAAAGCTGATTCAAATATTCAAATGTATGCACGGATGTGAACAGTGTCATTGACTATAATAGAATAGACCTCATCATGCATTTTGTGTGCTGTTCTACAGACATTTAAGGAGATTGCATATGCAAGTGTGAATTTAGGATTAACTTGACTGGAGGTCCACTTTAGGTCTTTTCGCCACTTCCGTGTCACTTTATGAGATTTCCAAGTTATGTTTGTATTATATAAATATTATCTCTAGGGATTTTGAAGCATTATTGCACCTATGTTATCAATTTGTGCTTAGGTATTAACAACATATTTTCCTAAAATATAAATTGTTGGCTTCAAGCAAGCAGTACAGACAAGCTTTGTGGATTCCTGAAGAACTGAGTATCTAGATGGAAAACAATACATTACAACATGGCCTTTGATTCTATTATAAGAGGCCCAGACTGGACTAAGTAGATGACTCATCATGGCTACTTGTCTGAAAAAGCATTCCACCTAAGGAACAATGGTTAATGTTTTACATCTGGAGGATGACAACAAAGAATCTGAAATCCACCAATGTCATTGCTTCTCAAATTTCCTCTAAACTCATTAAATGTTTTATTTATTGTTATGGGGCAGTAATTGAACTAGAGGTTAACTCTCAAAAGCTTGTCTTTTATATATTTGGTTAGTCCAATAAGAAAGGTATCATCGCATACTACAATACTCCGTTTTTTTTTGTTTT
>NW_017306492.1:1395613-1402720 GCF_000935625.1 Nanorana parkeri
TATATATATATATATATATTTGTTTGGGTTTTTTTTAAAGTGGCACTTTCTTTTTACTGAACTACTAGAGTATTGCTGTAAAATTATAGATGCAATACAGTTGTTAGTGGCAGTATTAGAATGGAGTGCCTATTGAATCAAGCCCACTTTGGTATAAATTGTGGCCTACCGATACCCAGTGTTTGTTGTGTGTGGAATCTATTTACTAGTTATAAATGAGAAAGGTTATCAGTCCCAGAGTGTTGAGGGAAACTTCTCTGCACACTGGTACTGCTACAGCCCTACAGTGGGTGGTGGTCTTTTTTTCAGCCTGTGTGATTATGCAAACCAAAGTAACAACATAAGCTGTAAACATTTGTTTTCCTAAAAGTTAAATAGTAAAGGTTAGTAAAAAAAGTTAGTAAAAATGTGTGCAGAACAAGATGATTCCTTTCTGTAATGGGTTTACACCTATCCAGGTGCTGCAATGTGCTATGTGAGAGACTTAGATTGGCAATACTTGATGGACAAAGAGACATCTCCCTGTTCATAATAATGCAGAGACCGTGCAGTACCTTGTAACTTGGCTTATGGAACCAGCTTGGTGAAGTACTTCCTTTACTCTTCTTAACCTGACAATAGAAGGACTGGCCTAGCTGTATAACGATTTTCCAATGAATGTCTTTGATAATATTGTTTAGAATGGTGTATATGGTCCTTTTATCATCTCCAAATGTAATCCTCAGTGGCTCAAACCTTGCCCAAGATCTGCAACAGGTCTTCTCATGGTGGTGGGATTTGATTATTTATGGCCACCCTTAGTCACTACATGTAATTAGTTGTCAGTTGGGGCTTCAATGGTGGTGTGTTAAAAGAGAGGGTGAGAGGCAGCTGTTAGGAAAAAATAGACTTGGAAGAATGCAAACAGCAGCCCTACTGCTGACAAGTTTGTTAACAATGTAGTAATATTTGCACCAATTTTGACTTCATTGGCCATTTTGAAGTAACATTTTGGAGCCTTAGAGCTGATTCACACCAGCAGCTGCTGGTGTGCATTGCCAAACGCAGTGCTATTGCTCTAACCCTGGCACATTGCACCATCACTGTTTACCTTTTTTTGCTAGAACTTATTGCAATGTCACGAGTGACATTTCATTAAAATCTATGGATACAGCGCGACGCAATATGGTTGTACAGTGTCGCAGCCTGCTTCATTGTAAAAAAGTACTGTATGCAGTACTTTATTCAGCACACACCTCTGCTACATGCACACCACCTCAACATACATACCAGATTGCTAGTTCAGGACAAGGAGGAATTAAAGGCATAGTCCACATTTTGGGGGAAAAAAAACTAAAAAAATGCACCCACGTTGATAAAAGAAAAAATGTGCATGTATTAAAATTTGCATTTAGGTCTGCAGAGCATTGCAATGGTGATATGTGGATCATGGCGTACAATTCATAGGCTTCTGCAGACTCTGCCCCTAGTCTCAGGTTTGTATGGAGATACGGACCTAACATTATGGGGCCATAGGAAGTAATCAATGGTCTACAAGTCCCTCTGCTGAAGTGGCAGATTGGGCTTGTAGCGAATGTGAATGGATGTGCATGGATCTGAGAATGATTGACACATTTGTGCATGTGGTGCCATGCACAGCCTAGTTGAATTAAAAATAAAACAGAATGCTGCACAAAGAAACACCCTGAAATTCTGATTGGGGTATGGTTTAAGTGTGCGGGTTGGGAAATATGACCTTGTTTTATGCTACACCCGAAATATGAGTGTATCGTGAAACATGGTCTCAAAGGTGGACTATGCCTTTAGAGCAACTCTGCACTAAATGGAAAGTGCTCATTCTGTAAAGAAGATAATAGATAACACTTCCTAGTTGCCCACTGAGCGCAGGTGTTCCCCTCACCAATCCCTAGGACATTACAGGACACCGTAATGTCCATGAGAGGAAACCCTGAGGTTTTACTAAAGAAGTTGAGAATCTTAGTTGAGAATCTTACTCACATTTATTATCCTATTGAGAAAAATAAATTGCTACTGGTTTTGAATAGCCAATAATGTGCAGATGAAATAAGTAAACATGAAATTGTTTTTTTTGTATAGTTGGATAATTGAACAGAATATTTACACAATTTACTGAGCGAAGATTCTCAATTTATTTAGTAAAAGAGCCCTGCTGTGTGCAGTGGTGAATCAGGAATTCAACACTCTTAGAAGTTTTGATTTCAGAACAATTTTTCCTCAATGGAGCATGTTCACTGGTGTGGTAGGTATGCTTACTCTTCACAGAACAAGCCTTTATTTTACACTTTTGGTTTAGCAACAGAGTTGCTTTAAATCATACAGGTAATGTAGGTGGGGAACATTGATTTACTTAGCTTTAAAACACTATCTACACATCTATTAAGGACATGGTATAACGGTAAACTACAAGGACAGTTGCTTGTGCAACAAACAATTTTAAAACAGTTCACATGGCCACCATTAGGCACCGACATGATGTCTAAATGCTTCTGGAAACTGGAAAACCATTTTAAAGGTACTTTCAAGTGCAGTAAAAAACCCTTTAATTTCCCCTTCCCTTAATGCCTAATCCAGGAAAGCAGCAGGATACATCTGGTATACATTTGCTTTCAACCACATGTCTTTATTCCACCTACATGCTGAAGTTGCACTATAATGTAGTCATATTTTCAATCATTTGTCTCTGTTTTTTTTGTAGCTTTTCAGTCATATTATGTATCTTCCTTTCTGTATTTGGAAAATGGGGTAAAACTTAGTAAATGAACCACACTTAAAGGAGAATTATGGGGAGAGTGGAATACACTCATCCTCATAATTGGAGCCAACGTGTGACACTGAAGCTGTCACGCATCGGCTCTATTGATGGGGAAGTGAGTGATTACATACCACCGATCATTTAATTCCTGATCATCTTCGTGCATAGAGCGGTGACTGTCAGTCAGTGCTCCCCACAGGGATTCTCCCCTCTCCGATCCTCCAGTGCTGCCTGGAGGAACAGACAGGGGAGGGGACGTGCACTAGAGAGGCAGAGCCAGCCATCAATCAGGCAGTGGGGGTGCTGAATTTTGGGTCACAGGAGGATATTAATATATGTTCTCCTGTGACCCTTAAGAGAACTATGGCAAAAAAGGGCCATAGTTCTCATTTAATGTCCGTCACAAGATATACAGTATATTACATTCTTTATTTTTATTTTTTTTACAAAATAGGAAATTATAGGCCTGGAGATAGCCAGATTTCTTAATTACACATGCAAGTTCTGCCTCTGGCAGTGAGTGCTGCGCAATGATTGTGTTTGTTCCTTCCCATGTAATGCTCTTCAAAGAAGTTAAGAGAGAGGGACAGAGTAATTACACTAAACCAGTGAGAGTTCCCAGTTAAGAACAAAGTATTTAACACAACAACGAAAATGTACCCGGTAACATTCTGTTTGAAGATGAACATTGATTTCTCCAAATATTTGCTCACCAACAATACTTGCTCCTCTTTAATAGTGTAAACTTTATTCTCAAAGAAGGGAGATTCCACATTTTTTTTAAATCAGATAATTTTTATTAAAGATTCTTGATATACAATAAAAATAAAATAGAACAAAATCAACAAACAAAAAGAGATGTCTGGTTCCTACAAAGTCACAGATAACTACAAATATACAATGTACAATGCACAGGGCAGGCCTGAATACAGTGAACCATCCAATAAAACATACATTTCTCTACAAAATCACTACAGTAGAAAAAGTAGACTAAACATAGTGTCCACATTAAATATAAGGGAGACATGGTACATTTCAAATCAAGGATACTCCTCAAGACCTCAAACACTCCCACAAATATCAAAAGGCATATAATCAAGTATCTGTATGTCAATTTTTTTCAATTTTTAAGCAATTTTTACAAGCCTCCAGTTTTCCACCTGGGCTCCTGTTTAAATTGCAGTGCTATATACTGTATACATTGTGGCAGTGTGTGGCAATGCAATGGTGTCTTTTGGTAATATAGTCACCCAGGACTCTCAGCCAGGGGTGGTGAGCAGTTCCAGAAAGCACAGACGTTTACTGGGAAAGAGCTGGCTTTGCAGTTCTTCACAGGTTTTCCGGATTTGGCTTGGGTTCCTGGAACTGGGAGATTTCAAAGAGCATTGGGAGGGATGGAATCTCCATTCCTGGGTCTGGACTTTAGTACTGACCAACACCGAGTGGTTGTGCACATGTGCACAGCCCTTATGAAGAGAATGCTGGCTAATGTTCAGGGTTCCACCTGTGAGACAGAGGAGGTTTCTGTGCAGGGGTCTGTGTGGCAACATACCTTTGTGGTGAGGACCAGCCTGTGTGAAAGAAACAGTTGGGACTAGTCTTGGAAACAAAGAGGACCAGTGGGTCAAAGAAGCAATATGCTGAAGGTAAAAGCCAAGAAGCTTTATCTGTGTTTTCGTTGCCAGTACTGTGGGTACTTTATGTTTGGAAACCCCTGCGAGGGAAAACCGGTGTGGACTTTTTGAGTTTGAATCAATAAAAGTGGGCAAAGAAGCCCTTAACAAGAAGTAAGCGAGTGGAAGTGGGGACTGGGATTCGAGTGGGAACTGGCAAAATATGGCTACTTTGCTTGTCAATGCGCCAAACTGTGAACAGGCTGGTTTTGAACTTGAAGCTCATGCCTACTTAACACATAGATCTAAAAGCAGGGCAATTGTAAAGGACAATGTGACAGAGGCTTAGCTGTCTCTCCAAAAGAGGAACAATGGGGAGTCACATATGCACTTCATCTTTCAATGGCATCTTTGTGGTCTGCTCTTGAGAATTTCACGGCTTTAAAATCATGGGCGTTATAATGTTCTCAGAAATAGTTACAGAGAGATTAATATTAATATTTTGTGAACTGGTAAGAAAATGTAGATGTTTCATAGGAGAGGTAGATGGGGCCAATTGGCTACTGAATGGTATCTACATATGGTTTCTATCTTTCTACATGTGGAGCAAATACAGGGGGACAGATATGCTGCCTGCTGTTACTGTTTTGAAACACATGTGATTGACCATTCCTCTGCATATCACAGGAATTGTTCCGTGCAACCTGAAAAGTACTTGTATGCATTATCTGCTGACTGTAGCTGAGAAAACACAGCTGCTGTAGTCTGCAAAGTTACTCCTATAGTAAGCCTGTAAAATTTGATTCTGCATTATGGAACAAGCAAAACAGGGCCAACTAAAATAAAAGTAAAGGCGAGAACAAAGAGGCATAGAAGAAGAAATGCGAAGCTAAGAAATGGAGAAGAAAAATTAAATTGAGATCACAAAAAGGTGATGATAGGATAGATAGATAGATAGATAGATAGATAGATAGATAGATAGACAGACACCTTTTCTGACAGTCTGCAGTTTAATGCCTGCAGTTTCTAATACTGTACAACACAATCTTTTTGCCTTAGGCAAGGAATGAGAGTTATGATAATATATTCTGAGGTCTTTATTCTTGGCATAATTTACAAAACATTTTTGCTTGCCTGTCTGTTTTCATTTCCCACAGGCACATCATTTTACCAAATGAATAGCTATGGTTTGCAGTCATCAACTTTATTCTTTTCAATTTCCAGTGGAAACAAAGATATTCAGCCTCCCCCATTTCCAAGAAGAAATGTCTGCTTCCAGAGCTGTGTGCTGAGCTTCTTGTTGCAACATGAATATCAACATAATTTACTAGAGATGCACAGATACTTTTCGAGTACCAGTGCAGATACTTGGCATTTTCATGAGAACTACCAGGGTTGCAGAGGTTGCAGCTGGGACCTGGCTCTGGCACCCCACCACTGTCCTGAAATCATTAGTCGATATTGTTTTAGAAATACTGTCACATGACAATAAACAAAAATGTATCAGTACTCGTACTTGTAAGTACTCGGCAAGTACCAGTACTCGTACTCGCAAAACTGGTGTCTGTGCATCCCTTTATTTATATTTATAAAAACAAAATCGTACATTAAAACAGAGATGTACAAATCCCATGAGCTCTGTGTGCTCCTTACAAATAACAGCTGCCTCCTAATTTTTGAATTGTTCTCAAGTCTAGTCTTGGAGCTCAAAAGTATCGGTACATGTATTCTTACTTGTACCGAGTACTGTACTTGGTATCTGTGCAACCCTATAATTTACAATGGCAATCCTCTGCAAACTATTTTTACAGCTATGTCCATAATATTCATTAGATATTCTTTAAGGTCTGATTTAGATGAGCCCAATGCAGTCCCAATGCAAAGACAAGACAAAAAGCCTACATTGGTGTTTGTTGCGATAAACTAATGCAAGCATCATTTTATCGCAGCACAGTGCATTACAACATGCTGCAGTGTGCATAATTTACATAGCAGTTGAAAAAAAGAATCCCCAGAGCACTACAATCCTTTATAGCGTCCACCTTCACACTGCACGGCAGCACGCACATTATGTGCTATGCATTGTCATGTAGTGTTGTGTGAACCAGCCCTATACATAGGTTCTTTTCCTACGAACGTGTTTTTATTCATAAGCTCTATAGTCTATTAAACAATTTACATTTCCGATAAAATTCACCTTTTTTAAAGTGGCTCTGTCATGAAAATGTGAAAATGAAATTGCTGCAGGTAGTAAGTACAGACAGCTAGTTACATAGTTACATAGTATTTGAGGTTGAATAAAGACATTAGTCCATCAAGTCCAACCTATTAGGATCTCATTCTAGGAGTACCCGTACCCCTGTATATTACGGTCCCTTAAGAAATCGTCCAAAAGTTTCTTGAACAATTCCACATTATTTGCTGAAATCACCGCCTGTGGCAGTAAGTTCCAGACCCTAACTGATCTTACTGTGAAGAACCCCCTTCGCCCCTTGTGCTGGAATTTTTTTCCCATCAATTTTAGGTGATGGCCTCTAGTTTTTGTAACGGAGTTAATTTTAAACAGTTTATCGCTAATGTTGCTACCACCATTAAACATTTTGTACATGGAGATCATATCCCCCCTTAATCTCCTCACCTCTAATGTGAACATGTTTAAATTTAGTAGCCTCGTCTCGTAGCTCTGGTCCTCCATACCCCTAATTAGTTTGGTTGCCCTTC
>NW_017306492.1:1403251-1428355 GCF_000935625.1 Nanorana parkeri
CCGGCCGCTCGGCCAGCTTCGGCTTTCAGCACGGCTCAGCGCTCGACTGAGCTGCTCGGCCGTGATCGGGAGCTGTACGGGCTATTGTGAATAGCCCGTACAGCACCCCCTCGGTTCTCCTGAACCGAAGGGGTCCTGGGGCCGAAGCCAGCCGAAGGATCGGCCGAAGCTACGGCCAGATCCTTCGGCAGCTTTGTGAATAGACCCCATAAACTCACAGCTAAATCCAGGTGCATTCCGACTGTCAGAAATCTGCAACTTCTTGATAGTGCCAAAGCTTTCCCAGTTCTTCCTGCTTTCTGCACACATCCCCTGTTGGCCAGTAAAGAATCCCATTACGGTGATGGGCCAATTGGCATGGTGCTGTTTAAAAACATCTTAAAAATAACCTCTCAGTATGGAAATACAAAAAAGCTCCACTGCAGAGATCTTTTTAAAAGACAAGCTTACCAGCTGTCATTGTTTTTTCTTTCTCAACTGTTTAGTGAATCACTTGTCCAGAACAAATATGCAGGTCAGATGTCCTGACATAAAGTCTATCTAAACCCAAAAGAAAAAAACGTAATATATTTATTGCAGTTTACCAATCCTTTCTTGCGGTGGCTGCATTAGTGTTCTTTTTCAGGCTTTTTTCCTTTATTTTCACTTGGTGATCCTGCCACACTTCCAGTTCTTGGATGACAGTGCTCACTATATTATATCTATGGAGGTACAGTGTTGTTACCCTAAGACAGGAAATGTTAAACTGTGTAGAAATGTGTTGAATGTAGTCTGAACTACACATCAACTCTTTCTCACTCCTCATCTCCATTATATAGTGAGAGGTGTTCTGTAACCTTAACATACTTTCTGATAACATCTCCCTACTTCAGTTTTATCCCTAGCATTTCACCTGTAATCCTAGCTTTCTACAGTGAGATGGAGAAAGCCTGAAGAAAGCCAGGAACTGCAAGGAGATAAACCCCAGTCCCTTTTATAGCAGATAGTACCAAAGAATGCTTTATGTTATTGGAAATTCCTCTGTATATGGTAGTGGGATATAACTGAAACATATTGAACATTGTTACTATGTGCTACTTTATTTGGAGGAGCCATTAAAGACAAGGACACAGCTGTTCATGCTGGCATGGCTTGGAAGCAGAGTCAGCAGAGGGGCAGCAACTTTAAAAATTCTGGCCAGTGGCTCTCAAAAGGAGATCATGAGTTGTTAAGGAGGCAAGAATACTCCAAAAGGGACTGTATAAAGGTTTGTGAGTACAGAGACAAAGTTCTATTTTGATGACTAAGAGGGTTATTCACTAAAGAGCCGAAGGATCCAGCCGTAGCTTCGGCTGATCCTTCGGCTCTCTTGGCCGCCTCTATTCACAATAGCCCGTACAGCAGCCAAAGGCGGCCCAGCCGAGCCGAAGGCATATACTTCGGCTCTACTGAGTCGAAAAGACAGCCGAAGTGACAGATCATCATCCCAAAATGACCTGGGGACGCTGATCTGTCATTAACATCCTTGGCGGTATTCCCGAGTGTAGCTCGGGGGTTACTTTTCCATACCCTGAGCTACACTCGGGAATATCCCACATTATTTACTTACCGTGTCCCTCGAGCAGTGCGGTGTCCTCCGGCCGGCACCGGCATCTGTCTTCTGGGTTCCGTCCCTTGTGAGCTGACGCGTCGCATGGGGGCGGAACCAGCGGGAAATTCGGAAAAAAAACCCGGAAAAAACGAAGAAATAAAATAACGAAAAAAATCTGAAAAAAAATCGCGCCGAAAAAATTACGAAAATCAAAATAATCATACCGCCAGGGAGGTTAAACAATAACAACTGGGAGGAGCCGGCTGTGACATCATGGACAGCTGAGCCCAGTTGTTATTCATTGGCCGGGACCTGCTAGAAGACTCCAGCAGGTGGCGGCCAATAGGAAACAGTTGGGCGCTCCGAGATACCCAGATAGCTGTTACTGCTAACTCCACACAATTGTTTGTTTGTTTTTTTTCTTTAAAAAATGTTTTGTTTTTTTCCTCATTTTTCAAATCATTTTTAGAATCATTTTGCATTAAAAAAAAAAAATGTTTTCACATTCTTTTCACTTGTTTTCTATTCTGCTCGGTATTTGGCTATTCACTCAATGCTTATGAGAATAGGGGTGAACGGCAGCGAGTGAGCTGCCAGAGCTTTGGCTCAGCCGATCCATATGTTGAGTCGAAGTCCTGCACTTCAGCTTGGCTGACCAAAGTGCAGCTGAAGGCAGCCAATATACAGCTGATTTTAGCCGTTGTATGTCTGAAATCAGCCGTACAAGCCAGAATGAATAGCCGAACAGCGCTTGGCTCACTTCACTTCGGCTGGGTTATTCACTCCACTGCCTTTGGCAGTTTTGTGGAAGTCCGTGTAAAAGTTAAAATCATATGCAAATATAAAGGGATTACATCTGGCAAAGTAACTATTACAGTGGGATTTACACTATATGGATACAAAATAAAAAGGATCTCTAAAGACTTTATTGTGGGTAAAGGTGCTAGCTAAAATGATAGAAAATATCCATTGAACTAAGTAAAAGATTATTTGAACAGGAGAGTTGGAATCTGGTGGTTTTAAACACTTTTCTTTTATATTTGGTATTAAAAAAATGTTATTTCTTTATATTGTTATCATAAGGAACTTGGCTGGTTTATTACTGTAGGAGTTCTCGAAGAAAGGGAATGTATAAAAAAATTATGAATATGAGACAAGAGGACAAGGACAATGTATACTTGGGATATTTTGTATTGTTTAGTTAACTGTTATTGACACCCTAGTCTGCACTAACATTTGTCTTCGTTATGGTTAAAACCTGTAGCATAAGAAATAAGAATTATGTGTCTCAAGAGAGCAGGATGCTTTGACATGGGAGTTAAATGGAAAGTTTGGTGGTGTCACCTGTGATGTCATTGGCACGCAATTATATTTATACATATATATATTATTACTATTATTTCTACCCTCACTCCATTAAATCCCAGGTCACAATAAATATGTCAGATCTTAACATATAACAACAGATAACAATTGCTCTTTCTGTATGAGCAAAACATTTACATAAGTGAGCATGATATCACGCAGACTTTTAAAGATCACAAGCCTATAAAATGTCATTGTTCTAATTTCTGTCCACACAAACCCGATTTGATCTAATCCTAATATTGTGTTGCAATGTACACAAACAGATTGTTTTTTTCTGGGCTTGCTGTGATGTAATATTTTAAGTGGAAAAAAAGCTGTTTTGAATTAAAATTTCAACATTTTTCACTTTGACACATAGCCAGCCAGGGAAAATGATGGGGGAAAGAACTCCTCAAAAAACAGCATTCCAGAAAAGCACCACTTTCTCTAACATAAAGGTAGACCACTTTTATTTTCCTATCACATTAATACCCTCCTAAAAAATAATAACTGCAATGTACACACAATTAACTTGTGACAAATCGGTGTGTGGTCATATACAGTATATGACCCATAGAATGCTCCTGCAAAAACCTGCTACTGGAAGGTGTTAAGGTTTCCAGATTAGATGGAAATCTCCCATCTGTTTCAAACCCTTCCCTGTAGGAACCATGATAATTCTGAGATAGGAAGTCCGCTCTCTGTTACAACACGAAATGATGCTAAGCAGGTAGTTGATCTGTAAATCCCTTTAAAGACGCATCTAAAATCTGGTGTCAAAAACTGATAATATCACAGTAAATACAGTATATTTCAGTATATTTCAGTATCGTATTCAGGATTATTTTTACAGGTAGCTTCTTTAAAACTTTGTAAGACTAATTAGCCTAATGATGTATCTTCTCTTTCCCAAGCTTTGATGTTAGAGGATGTTTTACTCCTTCCCTAAGGGGGACAAAACAAAATCACCTTGTTCCCAGTTGTTTTAAAATAGCCCATTGCTGTAAGTCCCAGGGGTCTCATTTAAAGGGATTGCACTAGATAATTAACGAGTCCACGTCTGTTTTACTGGATTACACATTCTAAGGTGTTTTCTAATTGGTGTAAACACTCATTACATGTTTAATACATAACAATAAACATGGAATTTAGGTTCTTTCCCTTCTTCTACCTTTTTCCTCCACTTATTTGCAGCATATCTGTATATGTTTTTTTGTTTTTTGTTAACACAAAGTTAAACCCTGTACACAGTATATGCTTTCATGGAAAATGAAAATACAAGAAAATGAGAAAACTAGAATTAACGGCCCAAGGCCGTTTCATCTTCATAGCTCTATAGACTACATTTTATCAGCTCTATGGACGGATGAGTCTACTAGTTGTAAATTGTATGTAATAACTGACTGGAAGGATAAACTGTTAGCTTAAGGTGAGGAGGCCAAAAGAGCCAACGATGACGTAGACCAGCATGCTGTAAAGTGCAATACTGCCAACAAAAAAACAGGAACCTTATGCCTCTATTAGGATTTTTTTTGTAATTTTTAATTTTCAAATATAGCCTAACATTTTCTGTATGTAATTATCCTGTACTCTACACCATGTATGTTTCAAGCTCTGAATGACCACTGGTGCACAATATAATTATTTGCTTGCTCTGCATACTATACATCTAAGATATAAGAAATATTTACTTCTTTTTTTCAAATTGCAGCAATGCTGTACCTTATTAGATGTCCAAAAGGTCCCTCAAGCCCACTTCTTTCTATTGTTTTTATTTTTAACCAAAATAGCAACATGCCACACAGTGATGCGCAATAAATAATAAAATGACTCATACCAAAGAATTTATCTACAAATATATTACTCCTGCCACACGAGCTTTCAGTTTAAATGTGGCCATCTACCTTAAGCCCCTTTCAGACAGATGGTCCGATTGGGTCAACCTGTCAGTTTTTGCAGACGACCCGATTGGATGCCCAAAGTAGGTCTATGGGCAGTCGTATCTAAACGGATGGGCATCTGTTTACATCGAGTTGCCCCTGGCTCCAGACAGGTCTGGAAAAACAAACAGAACAGTGTTCCATTTAGCTGGACATGATCATGCAGGATTGGGGGCAATCTGATGTAAACAGACACAATTCAATTTACATCCGATTCCCCATAGACCATTATAGAGTCCAGCCATTTCAGTTTTTTCCACTATCACGATCTGTACCACTTTGATCAGGAGGGGATCAGTGCATGGATCACCTCCTGATCAGACAGTGTGAAAAGAGCCTTAGATGATGTCTTTGCTGACATGTTATGACCACCAGGTAATGTCTATAGTCAGCATTTCATGTAGAAACATGTACTCTTGAGTCATTTGAGTACATATAATGAGGAACAAGGGAGAAGAGAGGAAAAGGTAATAAGCTCCCAATGCAGGCTTATTAGGGATGCACAGATACTTTTTGAGTACCAGTGCCGATACTTTTCATGAGAACTAACAGGGTTGCAGCTGGGACCTGGCTCTGGCGCTCCACCGCTGTCCTGAAAACATTAGTCTGTATTGTTTTAGAAAAACTTTCACATGACAATAAACAAAAATGTACTCGTACTTGTAAGTACTCGGCAAGTATCAGTACTCGTACTCGCAAAACTGGTATCTGTGCATCCCTTTATTTATATTTATAAAAACAAAATCGTACATTAAAACAGAGATGTACAAATCCCGGGAGCTCCGTGTGCTCCTTACAAATGACAGCTGCCTCCTAATTTTGGAATTTTTCTCTAGTCTAGTCTTGGAACTAAAAAGTATCGGTACATGTACTCGTACTTGTACCGAGTACTGTACTTGGTATCTGTGCAACCCTAAGGCTTATAATGGGGCAGAGTATAGGGATTGGGCCCATCTGACTTTAAATCAGTCAGCTGTATAGTATTTATTGTGCCCAACTGCATAAGAAAAGGTAAGACATTTCCCATTGCAGAAAATGTATGAGGACTGGCCCATCTGACCTCTGATGGGTTAGCTGATAGTATTTGCTGGGCCACACAGCATACAAAATGGTAGGCTTATTTTGGGGTAAAGTTTAAAGATTGGACCCATTTGACCTCAGAATTTGCTAGGCCCAACTACTCCACTGTAGTTAAAAATAGTCTAAAATGCCTTAGCTTGCAAAAATGAGTCAATAATGCATGTCTTAAAGCTTAAAAAAAGGGTTTGGAATCGTATGTAAGAAACATGAGGAAAGCTATGTAAGCATGTCTACACGAGTAGCATAAGCATATTTTTACTCCAAAGTGATATACATGATAAAGCTTGGGAAAAGCCACTGCTAAATATTGGGTTCACACCTAGGCATATTGAATATGTGCGTTTGTTGCGTGTTTCGTGACGCGCGTTTTTACCACTACTTGGCTGTATCCCAATGGAAACGTGCGACAAAAACGCCCCAAAGAAGCTCCTGTACTTCTTTGGGCGTAGGGCGTTTTGTAGCGCGTTCATACGGCCTGTAATACGCCCAGGTGTGAACCATACCCATAGGAAATAATGGGATTTCGGTGTTTGAGCGTTTTGCAGAGCGTTCGAACGCGCTACAAAACGCCCAGGAGTGAACCAGGCCTTAATGACTGCTGTCTTGTGAAGGAGTGGAAACTTATAAAGGAAAGCTGAACTTAGAGTATATGGAGACTGCCATTGTTGACTTCTAGTTGCCTGGCCATCCTTGTCTTCAATACTTTCTAAAACACTGTCTTGGGATAGGAATATAAGGTACAACTCAGAGTAAAGTCATAGCTCCTAATCTGTATACTTGTTCCAGGTCAGTAACTTGACAGCATGACAAATAGGGAAGCAGCATTTTCAGAACGCCCAACTTATACTTTAGGTTTCGTTAAACCAGCCATTGTTGATTTCTCTCAAAATCACTCAATTTCCCTACTCATGATGAAGAGTCTAGATGGAGGAATCTGCCTTGCCAGCTGTTGAAATCAGACAATCAGCTGCCTGGATACCAGAACAATGACTGCATCAGCTGATAATTTTCCACCCAGATCTTCTGATAGTGCCAAACAGGCCACCGGTGGCTTGAATTTTGACACTCAAACTTTCCAGATATTTGGAAGTGCTGTTTAATGCATATATTAATCCCTTCAGAAAGATTTTCTGTAGAAGGCTCACACAGAAGAGACACATTGGCAACCTGCTGCCTAGACCAGAACATTTGCAACCGTCAAGTTATTGGGAACTACAATTTTTAAAAGGCTGAGTACGACATCTCCAGGAAACTTGTAAAGAATGAAACATTCAAAGGGATCCTTTGATTGCTTTTCTACATTCTGGTACATAAATTGCCTCTATTGTGTTTCCCACTTCACATAAATGGAATTCTCTTCTAGGACACAGATTGTTCTTTGACAAAACAATAGTCTATTCATACATCCTGTTCAAGTTAAGATTTGTGAATGCCAACAGTTGGCATCTAAAATTTAGCAAATGTTTGGGGGCAGAAAGACACCTTACTTTTCTGAAAAAAATATTTAATTTTAGTGCCATCTTATGAGGATACAGTTTAAAGAGTAAGTTAATTTTGAAAAAAAAAAATGACAATTAGTATAAAAGTACAACTTTGATAATCACTGGAGAGCTAGAGTGCATTGGACCTGAATATTCTCAGGCAGGGTTAGGGCCTGTGTCAATGGGCATATCAAAACTGTGTCTCTTCCCCCATAAAAGTCAAAGGGCATGCAAAGGGGTCTTGAAGCAGGTTGATACATCATAGAAGGATGTCTATGAACTCTGAATGATCTCAGATGCATCTCTAAGTGATCTCAAAGGAAGTCTGAATACACCTAAAAGCAAGCCCTTTTGCTTTTAGGTGTATTAAAAGCACAAACTTTTTTTCTCTCTAAATGTTCTTTTCAAATCTGATCTGAAAAAGAAAATCATTTTTATGCACATTAAAACTGCAAACCTTAGCGTTCCATAGAGGTGCCATAGAACGCACCAAAACAAATGCAAACGCATAAAAAACACATGCAAATGCCCTGGAACGCACTGAAAGCCCATTTTAGGCGAAAAATGGCCCGGAACGTGTCAAAAACGTGGTTAAACTCACTGCACTGCATGTGCAGAAACTCATGCAGATCTGGCTCGGATTTGGTGTGAACAAGCCCTCAGACTAAATTCTGTGCAATGTGTACACATTTATGTAAATGCAAAGGGCATAGGGAAATGGACTCTTACCTTCAAGTAAAGTACAGTAAGCAAGTAAGCTATTCTAATGTCTCCGATCAACCATTTCACACAGGGGAGGGTCTGTAGGAGTCTTCCTTAAGGTGCCCATACACCTTACAACCATCGCACGACTTTTGTCTTGCAATGGTTGTAAGCTAATTAAAAGCTTGTACGATCTGCCCATCTTGGACAGGCAGATCGGACTTGCTTACACCGATTACACAGTTGTCGAACAAGCAGGCCACTAACCCGCCGAGAATCATACGATTCTCGGCGGGTTTTCAAGCCTGCTTGTTCGACGGAAGACGTGCGACCGTACAGTAGAAACGATCGCACGCCTTCCATACACTTTGCGATCGTGCACGATTGCCGCGCTGTCAGCTGTCGCCTCGGTGTGCACCTAGCCTGAGCAAGCCCTCAGTGAATTAACCCTACTGCCTGTCAAGGCATAGTGAATGCATGTATCCAGTGCATCCTTTATAATTAAACACAGACTTATATAATAAAGCAGGAAAAAAGAGTAAAGATTATCTGCCAAAGGCCAATGGAAACCAGATCAGATTTCAATGTGGTTGCTAGTGCTTGCACATGATGTCACATCCAAATTGGTCTAATTGTAACTACCTTGATCTATTATCATCAATGCACAGTGAAAGCAGGTGCCAGCAACACCAAAAGTGTGTATGTGCCCTTAATGCTATCAAAAGTCATTAGTGTGTATGCTTTAAATATTATAAAGGTTTGCAGTGTCTGAACATGATACCTCGCTGGAAGGTTTTCCACATATTAAAATATGCTGGAATGGAATGCTATGAATGTATACACATTTTGATGAGATTAAATCGTCCCTGTTTGACAGACTCTGTTTAGTCATGAAATATTTAATCAACTTGGAGATTCTTGCAGATATGTATAGAACAAGATGACATGTGTCGTGTTGCTTGATATGAGTGCTTTTAGCATGTTTAGAGTATACAATATTGATATTTTTCCTTAACCACTTGAAGATCAGGTGTTAAACTCCCTTCCTGTCCAGGCCATTTTTCAGTATTCAGCGGTGCAGTACTTTGACTGACATTTATTCCGTCATATTCTGTACTGAAACAAATTTTATACCACTTTTTGGAGACAGATAGAGCTTTCTTTTAGTGGTATTAAATCACCACTACGGTTTTTATTTTTTACTATATAACTAAAAAAGTACCCTAAATTAAAAAAAACAACCTGTTTCCCTATGAAATGTTATTAAACATTTATTATCACCCCAAATTTTTGGTAAAATATAAAATACGGGGTCTTGTAAATAGACACCAAACATGTCAAGCCTTAACCACTTGAAGTCCGCGGTGTTAAACCCCCTTCCTGTCCAGGCCATTTTTCAGTATTCAGCGCTGCGGTACTTTGACTGACATTTATTCCGTCATGCAACGCTGTACTGAAATTAATTTTATATCATTTTCTGGGGGCAGATAGAGCTTTATTTTGGTGGTATTTAATCACCACAGGGATTTTTATTTTTTACTATATTAAGGAAAAATTAAGAAAAAATTAAGAAAAAATCCCCTATATTAAATTATGAAACATTTAATAATACCCAATTTTTTGGTAAAATATAAAACACGGGGTCATGTCGAGTAAATAGACACCAAACATGTATAACATGTGCGGCGTAATGGGCGCAATCGTCGTTTTCGCACATAGGCACACCTGACACATGTTTGCATGTATGTGGGGGGGGGGGGACGTTAAAAAAGTTTGTGTTATTTTACATTTTTTTTTATTTCTGACTTTTTTTTAAAGCTTCTTTATTTTTTTTTTACTTTTTTTTTTTACACTTAACTTTATTGCTATCGCATAGGGGGCTAAGAACCCCCTATGTGATAGCCAATTCACAAAACAGGTCCTCTTTATGGAGACATCAGGGGTCTCCAAGACCCCTAATGTCACCTAGGGACCACAAGAGTTACTTCTGACAGAAGGTGTTTTCAACTCACAGAACAATATTCCGTGCAAGGGATTTGAAGTCAGTGTAGAAGTCAGACTGTATATGACTGATTTTGATTGGTTTCTATTGGATACTGCATTTATGAATTTACACTTTTTTATTTTTAAAGTATATATCAACCAAAAAAATTGTAGCATTATTAAAGTATATCTAAAGACATTTTTTATATATGGCAGCTTACTAATTCTTAAATTTGGTGGCTGCATTTGTTTTCTTTGACTTTTTTCCTTTATTTTCACCTGGTGATCTGGCCAGTAAAGCTGGCCATACATCTATAGATTATCTGCAGATTTTCTATGGTCAGATGGAAAAAGTGCAACAGATTTCTCCATCTACGCTAAACTGTGTGGATGGAGGAATCTACCACTGGGCCAAGCTTCAGGATCTTGTTAGTCGGCCCTCCGGCTCTCAAAATACCTGAACAATCTGATTGGATGCAGACACTGCTCAGGTATTTTGAGACCCAGCGGGGCCAACTAGCAAGATACCGAGGCTTGGCCCAGCGGGAGATTCCTCCACCCAAACAGTTTAGTGTAGATGGAGTTTATGGTGTATGGCCAGCTTAGCACATCTTACTGCCTGGCTCTTAGCAACCTGGGATGCTCAGGCACGATATTTGAAGGAATAGTTGCTGTCAGAATACCTGAACAGAGGGAGCAGCTTATAGACTGCTCACTCTGTTTGGCTGAGAATTTTCCAAAATGCTCCTTCAATCAGCTGATCGAGGGATGCTGGTCGCAAAGGCGCCCAAAGCGGCACAAATGCTTCGAATTTCGGCCGGTTCATCAAGAACCAGCCGAAATTTGAAGCATGTATACCCGGCTTTAGTCTCCGCAGGCTTGTGGTTGATAGTCATTTTTAATAGCTGGTTACTTGCTGTATTTAGAGTTATGTACAATCTATGAATGGAACGGAACCTGTTAAAGTTTTTAAAATCAAGTATATTGGATATAGACTATTAGAATGAAGGGGGGAGTCACTACTACAACTGTTTCTCCTGTATGTATAGTTTTTAGCTTGAGCCACTGAGCTTTGTTAACAATGTTTTATTTACAAAAGAGCACTGAAAAAAAAGTGCAGAAAAGCTAGGTGCTCCATCGGCTTGCTGCATATCAAAAATATGAAATATTCATATGCAATATTTCATATTTCCCGGAATATGAAATACATATATTTATTTTTTGCAGTTCTGGCAGTTCTGGCATGGTCCTGTTTATTTTTGAAACTACTGTTTTTCTAAATATGATTTCAGCAATATTCAGTTGCTTTGCATAGCAGAAGACAATTTAACTCAAAGGTTTGTATTAATATAACTAGTTACTTTTTATATCTCTGGGTGTCAAGTTTAAAATCAAAATGAAGATACCTGTTGAAAGTTCAAAATCCCTAATAGAATAAAATTTCCTTCACCTCAACTATGAAAAACACAGATGCGTGCTTCCACTTTTTACGAGCTAGAAAATTGTCAAGCTTTGTCATTGTAGACAAGCCCACGGATTTCATATGAATAGGCTTTCACATGTGCCTCCCACTAGCCTTCAGATTTATGATGGCTGTACCATATGATTTTGCTTAGCTTGTCCATTTCACAGTGAAAATATATGGCTTCCTTCTAGAACAATAGCCTAAGGCAAAAACCTACATGACAATTCCAAAACTGCATTATGCATCCAAAACTGTAAAATATAATAGGTCATAATTGCTTTGGTGTGTAATGCCATACAACTCATTACAGCCTATTCACGTACCCCAAGGCATTACACATCAAAAATTGTGTCTTTAACGTTTATCTGTTGCATTTTGAAGATGTTCAACTCTGAATAATTTTGTGTTATATAACTGAATAAGGATATCATAATGGCTTCCATGCAGCAATTTACCCTTCACTCCAAACAATATAAGATTTTAGGATTGCTTACATTTTACTGTGAAAGGCACATATGAGATCACAAATTATTGAAAGCAGTGTCTGTGTATACAATGCGTAAGCAAACTATTTCAGATATTACCAATCTAAAAATGCTACTGACTTGTAATTATGGTGGGTGTCAGGTAAAACATTTCCTATTTTATGTTTTTGTATTAAAGTGCACTTATGCTTAAAGAAGAACTCCAAGATTTTTTTTACTAACCTTTGCAGTGCGGCTACTCCCACACTGCAAGGGTTAAGTGGTCATTTGTGTCTAGGTTAAAAAAACAATTATACTCATCCGAAGCTCCAAGCCAGCTTCTTCTTAGACCGCTCCCTGGAATGTCTCTTCCCCTCCTCTGCAGCGGTCTAAGGTCCAGTAAATCATCACATCTATACACCCTGAGGAAGATTCCAATGTGCTGCGGAGGAGGGGATAGGCTGGAGGGAGCGTCGTGACAGCTGGCCCGCTCGGAGCTTCTGGTGAGTATATCTTTGTTATTTTTGTCCCTAGACACAAAACAAACACTTAATAGAAGGTTTTCCTGGAGATCTTTAAATTAAAGAGCCCTGTTTGCATGAAACTATGCTGTACATCCTGCAATACTATAGCAATATAATTTGGATACCTTAAGATGCCACTAAAGCCTCATACACGCTAGAAATGGCTGTCACGTACAGCTTCGCGCTGCGTGCACGGCCGTATCGGGCAGCTCCCGGGATGGAGAGGTGCTGCGTGTGATTAGTACGCAGCCCCCGTCCTTCTCTATGGGAATATGCGCCCGTACGCCGCCCTACGCTCACCCCACGTGCAGGTCCGCACGGGTGAGTGTTTCCTGGCTCTGACGCAGACAGGATCCATCCTGTCAGCGAATAAGTACGGACACCCGCACGGACGTGCAGGGCGAGTGAGCGTAGGGCGGCATACGGCCGCCTACTGTTGGATGAGAAACACCAAGAGAATAACCACACAGGTCCAGCCCTTTCATTAAATTCTCTAAATTTCCCTCTAGAGTTGACAGCTAAGAGAGTATTAGCAGTTAACAATGTAAAGGTACCTGATGCCAGATCCTATCTTCTCTGTCAATCTACGGTTGCAAACGGGATATCACTAAACTTCATCATACATACTGTACATACTAGGGATGCACAGATACCAGTTCAGATACCAGTGCAGATACTTGGCATTTTCATGAGAACTACCAGGGTTGCAGTGGTTGCAGCTGGAACCTGGCTCTGGCACTCCACCACTGTCCTGAAATCATTAGTCTGTATTGTTTTAGAAAAACTGTCACATGACAATGAACAAAAATGTATCAGTACTCGTACTTGTAAGTACTCGGCAAGTACTAGTACTCATACTCGCAAAACTGGTATCTTTGTATCAATGTATTAATATTTATAAAAACAAAATCGTACATCTAAACAGAGATGTACAAATCCCAGGAGCTCCGTGTGCTCCTTACGCATGACAGCTTCCTCCTAACTTTTACATTTTTCTCTAGTCTAGTCTTGGAGCTCAAAAGTATCGGTACATGTACTCGTACTTGTACCGAGTACTGTACTTGGTATCTGTGCAACCCTACTACATACTATATATATGATATATATAGTGTTTTGGCCGCAATCTCACCTCACACTTTTAGCCCCACAGTCAGTAACCTGCAGCAAAAAATTTGAATGGCTAAAGGTTATTTGAGGCGAAGCGCTTTGTCTGCCCTCCCAGCAGCTCCAGTTAGGCCTCTCCCTTCAGTGTTGTTGGTTTTATCCATGTGTCCATGGTGGACAAACTATAGAAAAATGTAAACACATATTGTCATTGTTGTAATTTAGCATTGTCCACATACACTGTTGCTCTAGGCACCGGGCAACAGCTGCTTTTTGGTAAACAGGGCTCCACATTGACGCATGGATTTACCCTGTTCAAAACTATGAAAGTACAATTGAAGCCCACATTTTATCCTGTTTGATCTTTATTTCTTGGCCACAGGGTTTGAAGCACACCACTGTCAACTATGAGAGCTGCATGTATTTTTTTTTTTTATTACTGGGTGGTCCTCGCAAAGTATTTCTCAGCTAATGACCATCTTTTTGTTCTATATTATAGTTTAACCCATTACATCAACTTTATTCCTACGAGTGATTAATCAGTGATGCACATCACCCAGAATTAGTGAACCACGGTTTATGTTCGCAGTAAGGAAAATAAATAAATGTGGGGGGGGGGGATGAGATGGTATAACAGGAATAGCAGTTACCTAATTCTTTACAGCTGAGTAAATACTGCAAACTGTTTTTACATTGCTCGTTATTCAATTGTGCTGCCTGCCTAATCACAAAAAATATGATTATGAAATGGAGCCTGTTGCTAGATGTTTAAATGTAGTATATTATAAAGTATATTATAAAGTCCCTAGACTTTTCACCACCTGAGGGGGTAGAGTGTGTCGGGTGGTGGTAGTGCTTGACAGTGGTCCCGCCTTCTGCAGACCTGGGGTGCTTTGGCTGGCATGCCACCCAGCTTCTGGCAACCAGTGACATCAGTGATTGACAGGAGCTGGGGGGGACACCGACCAGACCCTGTCAAGTTGTTAAAAGCTGGGCGGAGAGATGTGTATTGTCCTTACAACAGAGTCAAAGCACCGCCGAAAGCCTGCCTGGACACCGCCGCAAGCCGCGTCCACGTTCGCGCAAGCCGCCGTCCTCGTCCCCGCCGGCCGTCCTCGTCCCAGCCGCTACGATGGCCTCCGGTTCTCTACCCTTCTCTCGACCGCAGCAATTGCCGCCCTCGGGGAATCTGCCGCCCCAGGCAAACGCCCCTGCTTACACATTTCCACGCCCAATACTTAGCAAACTGTGATGCTTTGGTCAGAAAGGGGGTGGCATTGTGCAGCAGACTGGCTACTACACAATAAACATGCTGCTCTGCCTGCTGCCCCCCATACCAGAAAATATTGTCCAGATATTGGATCCCAAACTACAGTCCATGGGCCAGTTACAGCCAGCTGATTGCTGTAAACCAGGTGTCCTCAAACTACAGCCTGCGGACCAGATCCGGCCCGCTCCTGGCAATGGGTGATGGGTGGCGAGCAGCAGGCAGTGAGTGGCAGGTGACAGGTGGCCGGCAGCGAGTGGCGGACGCCAAAGTACGCTGTCTTCACTCCCTCTCTCCCTCTGTTTCTCTCCTGTTAGTGAGAGGAAGTTACATCAGAGAGAGAGGGAGCCCCCATAAAAAAATGCTACAGGCAACCTGTGACAGGTTTTGTGGGGCATCTTTTATGTTCATTAGTACATGTCTTTCAAAACAGATGTCCATATTTCATGTTAGTGCAACATCCATTTTATTGATAGTTGTCATTCAAACGACAAGCACGTTTGGGGCTGTGAAGGGTGCCCTTCATCAGGCTCAGAAATACGCTTGTCGTTTGAATGATAACCATCATTAAAATGGGTTTGTGCTAGGGATGCACCGATACTGATACTAGTATCAGTATCGGTCAGGGAGTTCAGGGAGTTCTTCCTCTGTCCAGCAGTGACGAAGGAACATAAAGTCGGTTTCCTTTCCAATCAGGAACCCGGCCGGTGGGTTATGACGTGTTCCTAAGCAGCCTGACTTCCTAACCAGGAAGCCGGGTGGTATGTAATGAACTGCCTCCCGGCCTCCTGATTGGTCAGGAAGCCAAGCTGCCTAGGAACAAGTGAAACGGGGTCATAACGTGCCACCTGGCTTCCTGATTAACTAGGAAGCAAGCTTTACTTGTTGGTAGGCAGCCTGTCTTCCTAACCAATTAGGAAGCCGCGACGCGAGTTCTGGGACATTTTCAAACTATGATCCGGCCCCCAACAATGTCTGAGCTGGCCCCCTGTTTAAAAAGTTTGAGGACCCTTGCTGTAAACTGACCCTGCAGTATGATGGTACTGCATGCAGGTCTTTCTCATTGCATACTGCAGAAAGGGGTGTGTTGATTGCAGGGGGGCGGCGGGTGCCAGGCACTGGAATGCAGAGTGTTCTAGCACCTGGAAATCTAGCATAGACACTGTTCGGGTCTGTGGCAGATTTTCCCTTAATTCCATTCTGGTGAAAGCATTGTCACTGTAACAATAAGTGAGGGCAAAATATCTATAATGGAGCCCTGAATAACAGTAAAAAAACCTGGCGGGGTTCTAACCCTTCCCCACTCTGTCCAAAACTGAAGAGAAAAGCTTTGGCTAGATATAAACTTTAGGACAACTATTTATTTGGCAAAATTTTAAGGAAAATATCCAACAGCTTTTCAAAGTCTCCCAGTTTGGCTGGAAACTAGGCAACATGAAAATCCTGGACTCCAGCCAGGAAATATGGGAGGGGCTCATACAGCAATACAGCGCAGCAGATAGATTGCTGTTGAGTTTAGGGAAAGTGAGTAACATTATAACTCAAGGCACAACTACACCAATCAGTGCAGTTCACTAACCCTTACCCTGCCAGGCACAATTTTGCACCTCAACCTCACATTAATTTACAGACATTTTCTATGTTCCTAATATTTATGTGCAACTGTTTCTGATTAAAAAAACAAAACAGTAAAATTGTTGTGCATACAAAAGCATAAAATGTCCTAAAACTGGAGTTTTAAAGTCACAGTGCACACTATCCTGTTATAACATCAACACTGCAATAGGAATACATACTAGAGTTGTTTTTGATATTGCAATCAAAGCTTACCTGAAAAATCCCTTTTATGTAGTGAGTGCTGCCTTCCATCTGCCCATCTCTTCCAACAACCCCCTGGATTCCCAGTGTGCTTTGCATAGCTTTTCCTGCTGATTAATGTCATGAAATCTTGATCTCACGAGACTACAAATCCCATCATGCATTGCGTCCAGCAAGCAATGATAATGTTATATTGTTCAGCTATTAAGTTGTAGTTCAGACAGGAGGCTCAGTTAAGGTGCCCATACACTGCACGATTCTCGTACGAGAATCGCGGGAAATCCAGCGATCGTACGAGAATCGAGCAGTGTGAATGAAGACGTGCGACCGTTTTTACTGTGCGGTCGCACGTCTATTGTCGAACCAGCATGCTCGAAAACCCGCCGAGAATAGTACGATTGTCGGCGGGTTTCTAGCCTGCTCGTTCGACAGCTGCGGGACGGGCCGGTGTGCGCACGCGCACACTGCCTGTTCTGCATTGCGGTCATCGGAAGCCCGCCCCTCAGCGGGGCGGGCTTTCGATGATCGCAAGTACGATCTGCCTGTCCAAGATGGGCAGATAGTACAAGCTTTTAATAAGCTTATGACCATCGCAAGACAAAAGTCTTGCGATGGTCGTAAGGTGTATGGGCACCTTTCGAGTAGTGACACAACCAAGTGCATATTTACAGGGCTGAGTGAAATTGTGTCAGTGCATTGAGGAAATACATCCTATGGCCATCTTCAATAAGTAAGTACAAACTTCTAGATCGATACGGTTATTAGGAGTGGGATAGAATTTATTGAAATTCAATATAGAAATACATAGTTATTTTTCGTTTTTCACCATAGACACCATTTGAAAGATTAATATGTACCAAGTTAAAATGTAACTAATATGCATAAACAAAAAATTGCTCTGTCAGAAACTCACACTGCATCGCTCTGGGCATGAACCCACAAGGTCTCAGAGCTGGGCATTTCTGAGTTCTTTCACAGCCAATAGGAGGTCAGCGAACTTGTGAGTCAAGTTCACTAATCTCCATGCACATCATTCTGAGCCTAAATGTTAGCTATCAGGCTGGCAAGAGCATAAGAAGGACCAGATGAACAAGAGATATGGCAGCAATGGATGGGTGCATACTTTGGTTTTGTAGTAATAATTGAGCTACCCTGATTACTTCAACAGATAGCAGATATGGCATTCTTTAAAGTTTCGATTACCATCTTGTTTTGAATTGTATTGTGATTGTAATGTCTTCCTTATATTGTAAAGCGCTGCGCAAACTGTTGGCGCTATATAAATCCTGTATAATAATACTCATAATAATAATAATAATATATTACACACATCACTGGCCACCTAACAATTGGTACTACCATGATGTATGTAACACTCCCTTGGTAGCCAGAGCGTCAAGCCAGACAGGTAAAGGTACAATCAAAAGTAGGAGCCAGTCAGGTTCTAATAGTGAAAATGCTGATAAGAGTGCAGTGTGAGCAGCAGGATTATCTTGTGTGGTATTGCTTCTTCTTCATTGTCCAATTAGAAAGCTGGATAATATTATTATTATACAGGATTTATATATATATGCTACCCAGTGTTCTTGACCAAACTGCGCTACTGCTGCAGTGGAGGTTGTGGAATGAAGCAGTGCTTTCTAGCAGGGTTGCCTGAGCCACAAAACCGCACAGAATTACAAATGCTATTTCAGGTGTTACAGTTCCAATAAAAGTAATTCAAGTTCAGCTTTATCCTTAAAGTGGCCCTAACTGCACATAATGAAACTAACTGAGTGGGGCGGTTCGTAACTTTCTGTGGCTTGACAAAGAGGAAATCTCCTCGAAACGTGTAGCCGTATCCTGCAGGCAGCAAGATCCATCCCCCCGTACAGATCCCTCATTGTCCCACGCACTGGTCCATCTTTGTGCACTCCGCTGACAGCCCGCTGACAGCCACATCTAAGTACTGTAACCACAAGCATAGAGTCCGGGGCTACGGAGCCGATCGCGGCTCACTGCTTTCCCGTCTCAGCCGCCGCGGCTCAGCCTGGCCAGCTGAGTTTGTGACATCGGCTGACACCTCGTTTTCCCACTCCGGTCCGGGCAGACACCTACTCTCTTCCCACCTGCTAGCTGTGGACATCGCATTAAACAGACCGTGGAGAACATTCTGTGAGAGACACCAGGGCATATAGGCTCACATCCCAACTGTAAGTCATCAATTTGTCCCCTTTTATATGACTAATCAGTTTTGGTTGTCTGTATTGCACACTGTTATGCATTTTTCCAAGTTCAGCACAGTGGGTTATTACTCTTATCATAGGTAGTCGCGCTCCTCAAAAACGTGTTTTTTGTTGGTCCAAATCAGCTATGTTGTCCTAGATTGTTCACTTCTCCTGCCTTCTCCTAACTCTTCACCCTTAGTAAATAGCCCTGTAAAACTTATTTATCTTTCAGTGGATTGTGTCTGCATATGTCAGATACCTGAACCAGGGGTCTCCCGAGGACAGGTGTCTAGAATTCCAGACAACTGAAACCCCCCATTGAGTGTCTACACCAAACACAACAAAGTTAGAAAGTGGCAGCTGTTGGAAGAGGAAAGGTGTGAGCAGGTGGGGCAATTCACAGGATTTTAACCATTCAAACATTCCTCAGCACTCAGTACTGCTAGGTAGTAAAAAAACACAAAACCTAACTATAGTTTGCTTCTAACATTTAGATGGACAATAAAGCACTCATTGTCATACCAAGTCAAATTACCTCGGGAACGTGTGGTCTTACTCAGATCTATGGAACCTTAACATATATTTGCAAATGTGTACCCCAGAGTCATGTATTTTATTCTATGTGTTAGAAACAAGCAAAGGCATTGCTGTGGGTGAGTCCAAACCCAAGTCTACTCACTGTATACACACATATGCCACAGGGGGGAGTTTATCAAAATGGAGCAGTTGCCTATGGCAACCAATACGCTATTCTCTTCAGTTTGTTCAGTTAAGCTTTGAAAATGAGAGAGAAGATGATTGGTTGCCATGGCCAACTGCTCCAGATCCTGTCTGTTGCAGTTTTGATAAATTCCACTCAGTCTTTGTACCCATAAAATATGCTTTAGTTGCAGGGCCACAGGTGAGAGTTTCATACACATGTATAAACTTCAGCACAATCATTTAAAAAAAATGAAATGCTACTATTACATATGCTTTAATGCATACAGACTATAGACAGAGAGCTAACACTTTGCCTGAGCCTTCCTTAAAGAGGAACTTTATTAAAATAGTAAGGGGCTGCTTAGCTACCAGCAACTGTTGAGGCAATGAACACTTTGGATGTACATTACCCAGGCAACTGAGTAATGTAATGCAAAGAGTGCAGGAGGCCGAAATACATAACACACAACGTGTTGCAGTCAGGAGTATGTAGTGTGCAGAGTGCCAGATTTAGGAGTACATAACACACAGAAAGCATTTACTGTTTGGGACTCTGAGGAAATATTGGGTCTAAACAGACTCCTGATATTTCCCTTTTAAAATAGAAAAAGAGATTGAGAATACAAAGTCTCTTTTTCTGCATCCCCTTTAATAAATGAACAAGAATCCTCTATACTGAGTGTTCCTGTTCATTCATAACTTGTTGAGATAGTATGTTTACCATGTCCACAATCATCAATGTACAGGAAGTGATGTAGATCACTCCCATTCATTCATAATTGGGGACACAGTAAACATACTATGTCCTCATTTATTTACAAACACTCAGCGATCACTAATCGCTGAGTGCTTGTACCCACTCTCCATCCTTGATCAGCTGTCACAGGAGGCTGAATGAGCAGCGCGGGGAGGAGATCTCCTGTGACAGCTGACTACTCCCCCACACCGCCGCTCTCCCTGTCTGTCAAAGGAGGCTGAGTGGGGCGGTGTAGGAGGAGAGCTCAGCCTCCTGTGACAGCACTGCAAGCTGGCTCTGCCCCCACATTGCTCTCCTAATCTGTCACAGGGCTGAGCAGTGCGGGAGGAGAGACTCCAGCCGCTCACAGCACTCTGCTATCCTGCACCGCTCAGCCTCCTGTGACAGTTTCTCTCCTCCCCGCTGGGACACAGAGCAGTGCCCAGGAGCGAGGAGAGAAAGCAGGCATGCACTGCTATTTTGGCCGAAAGATGCCATTTTCAACAGATATGCTTCGGCAGCCGAAATTTCGGTGCATCCCTAGACAGGAGTACATAATGTATAGGGTGCAGGGGTCAGGAGTATGTAATGCACACAATACAGGGATCATGGTGTGTAATGCACAGATGTGCAGGGGGTCAAGTGTGCATAATACATAGAATGTAGATGTCAGGAGTGAAAATATACAGATTCCAGGGTCAGGCATATATAATACATAGGGTGCAGGGGTCAGGCATGTATAATGCACTAAATTCAGGGGTCAGTGGTTTCGTAATAGGGATGCACCGATACCATATGCTCCTATAGCTTTACCGATACTGGAACTTCAGGTCAGAGGGAGATTTCCTCTGACCCACAGTGCCACGAGGAATCATGGAGCCGACTTCTCGGCCAATCAGGAAGCCGGATGGCGTATAACGACTTGCCGCCTGGCCTCCTACTTGGCCGGGAAGCCGGCTCCATGATGATTTGCCGGGGAGCCGGCTTACCAGCCAATCAGCATCAAGTCGGCCAAACAGCATGTAGTCAGCTTCCCGGCCAATTAGGAAGCTATGTGGCAAGTCATTACCCACCATTTGGCTTCCTGACTGTCCGAGACGTCGGCTCCATGATCCCTCGTGTAATGACCTGCCTCCCTGCTTCCTGATTGGCCGGGAAGCCATCTCCATGCTGATTGGCTGGGAAACCGCCTTTCCAGGCAATCAGCATGGAGCCGGCCAAAAGCATGGAGCCGTCTTCTGGGGTAATCACTCCCCAGTACTGGTATTGGTACTCGGTATCGGCAAGTACCGAAATATAAATATCAGTACTCGTACTTGATAGCGAAAAATCGGTGCATCCCTACGGGTCAGTGGTACACAATACACAGACTGCAAGGGTCAGTGTTGGGTACTGCACAGAGTGCAGGATTTAGAAATGTGTTAGAGTGTAGGGTCAAGGAAGTATAGCTCACAGGGGTCAGGAATAATTTAAGCACACAGTACAACGGTCAGGGTTGTGTATCTCAGAGTGGAGGGGTCAGGGTTATATAAAACACAGAGTATAGGGGTGTGCAATGCATAGAGTGCAGGGTTGTGTAATGCACAGAGTGAAGGGGTCAGGGTTATGTACAGCTCAGTTTTAGGAGTGTTTAATACACTGAGTGTAGGGGTCAAAGGTGTAGAGCACAGGGGTCAGAAATATGTGATGCACACAGTGCAAGGGTCAGGGTTGTGCAACTAACAGAGTGCAGCGGTCAGGGTTGTGTAGCACACAGCACAGAGCGCAGGTAACCAAGACAGTTGATACCTATATAAATAGGTAAATACACAACTGGAATAAATGTATGTTTCATGGTTTATCTCAAGTGGATTTGTATGTTCCACTAGCAGAGAGGCAATCCCTGAATCAGTAAGGGCCCATTTACAATGCATTAACACATGTTATGTTACATGTTAATATGTGTTGTGTTAAGGCAGCCCATTTAAATAATTGATAATAGTTTGCCAATGCACACCAACTGTGTCAAAAATCAGACGTGTTGTATTTCTTCCAACACAATGCACTAAACTCACTACTGTGTGTTGTGGCGTGTTGCAACACAGGTGAGTTGGGGTGCCATGCAATATGACATGTGTTGCCATGCAAGTTACCACAATGCAAAGATGTAAATGGCTCCTAAATCTTTATTGTGAAGCAGCAGAGGGATAGTATATAGTTGTAAGCCCTCAGGGGCAGGGCCCTCCTTACCACCTTGACTTGAATTGTATTGCATTTATAATGTCTTCCTTAATTGTAAAGCGCTGCGCAAACTGTTGGCGCTATATAAATCCTGTATAATAATAATAATAATAGTATGGGAGTGGCATGTAAATCACAAGACTGGTTGAACAGAATTACAAATCCTTCAGTAAAACAGTAATGTATGTATTTTAACCGTTTATTTAGCTGTTTGCTTGGAATTCCAATCTATAGAGATTCTTTAACTTTAAGAATACTGAAAGCTATCTGCCCTTCCTGTCAGCAGAATTTAGTATTGTTAAAGTGACAGAGTCTCCTTAAGTATTGATATTTAAGAAATGCCTGTTTAGTCCCTAGCGTTTTCATCCCACTGCTGTGTGCAAAGCAGTATTTTAGTTTTCATACTGCTGTATGTAGGTTCTCCTTTGTGTCAATGCTTTTTTTGCCAATGCCAACAATTACTCCCTGACAAGTACAGATTTTCAGTGCTGTCATGAAACAAAAGCAGGGATCTCAAGCCTCCCTGATGTTCAGGGAGTCTCCCTCTAATAGATAGCGGCTCCCTGACGTCCACGAGAGAGGCATTTTCTCCCTGAAAGGTTTACTCTGAGTAAACCTTTCCGATAAGCTATCAGGGGGTAAAGTTTCAGAGTGAGGCTTGCCTCCTGGAGGAAGGTCATGTGATCTCTAGAGTAGCCTCAGAACGAGGCTTGCCACCTGGAGGAAGGTCATGTGATCTCTAGAGTAGCCTCAGAAAAAAAAAAAAAAAAAACAGAAAGGGCACCTCCCTGAAATAAGGTTTTGCAGGTTGGGATGTCTGCAAAAGCATACAATACATGGCTACTTGGCTTTTCTTTCTTTTGATTTTAATGTGTAAAATAATCCTTAAAAAGTAAAGCAACCCAGTTCATTACGCAGAGAGATTGATGTTTCGTTGCTGTTTTGTGCTTTGCTGAGATAGTGACTTCTGGATGATCCCCAAAAGGCCTCGGGTTAGTTATTTCACTCTGGAAGTTTGCCAAATTCCAAGTCTTATCAGCAGCTCAATGTACACAAAGCTTACTCCAGCTAAGTACCTCTGCTGAGTTCTTTTCACTCAAACATGAATTAACCTATACAAGCAGATTGCAATCATTTCACATTTACCTATCTTATTTGCTCATGCAGTTCACTGCGTTTCCCGTTTTGCAACAAAAAAGCAACAAAAAAATGATTATTTTTTTTAATTTGTAGCATTCCTTCAATTTGGCTGCCAAAAATTGGCAGCCACGTTGTGACTGCGGCTAATCATCTGCATTCAAGACGTGAGCAAACCCGGTATGTGTTCGCTCACCTCCCGATCTACTGAGCCGACCTGTGACAGTCTCATTGTCACAGGTCGGCTAGAACTATGAGGTGAGTGGAAATCACTCATCTCATAGTTCTCCTTTAACTAAATGGCATGTTCAACTAAGGCCCCATGTATTGCTCTGTGAAACGCATATGTAGAGCTGACAGTACCCGCAGCCATTTACATGTAATTGGGCATGCTGCAATTACCTGCAGTTGATCACCCTGAACTGTTTGCATCCAGAGGGGATCGTCGACAGGTAATCACAGCATGTCTGATTACATGTGAATGGCTGCGGGCACTGTCCACTGTTCGTATGAGTCTCACAGAGCAATACATGAGACTGCCCCAATAGGCTCCCATCGCAGGTGTGAAAGGGGCCTTATATCTAATCAGGCAGGCCCTCACATTACATAGTTGTTGCTAAATCTAGGAGATTGTACAATCACATTGTTACATGAGCTTAAAACATTGTCACAAGTTATTATTTAAAAGTGTTCTTTTTTCAAGCTGCAGACATCTTTTTTTTAAATTATTATTTTGTTAAAGTGGTTGTTTGAGCAAATGCAGGTTTACAGGCCTAGCAATCCTATGTAAAACACTCCATAATTTGTGTAAAAGAACCACTTTGTGAAAAAGCTACCAAAGATACAGTCAAAGGCAATGTGGACAACAATATATTTTACATGTAACAGTTAATGGTTAAGGATTTCAAGTTACAGGGTCAGCATTTTTAAACCTTCCCCTCCTTTCTAGAACATTGATTGGTCACATGTGGAGGAAAATTCTACTATGAAGCCTTTTTTTTATGTGAGTGTATTGGAGCAAAGTCAAAAGACTTGGAGAATATTATAGAGACTGGCTTTTATCCATAAATGTGTATTATAAAGACAAAAATGAGAGCTGCAGCTGTATGCTGCCACCTAGTGGATTGCTTTTGAATCTCTTATGAATTGTACAACTAGGTCTACACTTAATATCACTTACAAATAAGTATATTTATTTACACATACATGCACTAGGCAAAAAGGGAAAAAGATTATTTAATAATAACAACAGTAAGTAATATAAAATGTACAGCAGAGATATGAACCAAGCAGTTTGTTGATTTTATTAAACAATGTGATCCATAACCCACTCACTCAGTAACTCACTCATCTACCT
>NW_017306492.1:1428433-1436862 GCF_000935625.1 Nanorana parkeri
TACCTCTCAACCGTCTCATATTTAGGTGTCCCTTTTTTATCATCTCAGAAGGTTGGTAGGTATGTAGATAAATGCAGGTAACCTCTTTTTCTCAACATGCAGCAAAAAGAGGATGTATGTACTTTCATTGGTCAGCACTTTGAACACCAGCATTTTGTATAAATGATTACAGTGTCTGGTTTAGACATCCAGTCTCTCTCGCTCTCTCTTGCTTTCTCTCTTCCTCTCCTCTTTTACTCTCTCTTCCCATTTAAAAAAAATGAAAGATGCAATATTCATTGCAATTATTGAGATCACTAAACACAAGATCTCTATGTTAATTCATAATATATCTCACTCAGCTGGCATAAAATAATGTAGAGCAAGGTTTGGCATCAAAAGCTTAATGGGAGTCTGTCATGATTTCTACCTTTTCTGCCTTTAGGGTATCTCCAACGTCTAAGACGTGAGGGTGTCTTGATGGATTTGCAAAAAGGCAGGACTAAATCTTGACTCAAGTAAAAGGGTGACATAACCTTGTTCACATACTGCCAAGGCATGGAGTTCAGATACACATCTGGAAGACATAATCACTATTAGGAAGCAATTTTAACCATCAGGTTCCAGATTGTGTAACTGGGCCAAATAGAAAGGGTGCAGATCAAAGTATTGACAGTGCTATTGACAAGTCCCACTAGGGAAAGGTTGGTTTTCTGGGAAGATGCAGCTTAAAGCACACTCTAAGTTACTGATTTATGAGAGGATGGGTGACCCATCGTATGCTCTTCAAGGCAGAGATAGCAGAAACTGGACTTTCAATGACTTCCAGCTTAGTCTTTTTTTCCAGGACTTCCTGTAGAAACTCTAGGACATGGGTAATCTCTGGGCGCAATGGGTCAAAAGGGTTTTAAAGTAGCAAATTCCAGTAATCTTCCCCAGACCCTGTGGTAGGTGGGGTTGGTGAAGTGTTTCATAGCCTTCATGAGAGTGAAGATCACTACCTGGCAGCACCCTAATCCTGAGCGCTTCTGCCGCCAATTTTTAAAATTGGTGTTGGAGCAAACTTATAAATAACTTGTCCAATGGGGTTCAGGGCCAGATCATTATCCATTGTGTGGTGCCATAATGTTCTGGGAAATTATAATAGGAAGACACACTGGCAAGTATATTGTATACCCAAAAACATAGAAATCAAAGAAGTCAAAACTACTAGTTGTAAGGCTAGTACATTTTATATTTCCAACTCTGTGATACAGTGTGGTGCTTTAAAAGACTCCGACTTGCTGCATCTTTGTATGTCAGGCAAAATGCACCTTCCATGGGGATGAATGTTAAAACATGCAAAATGAATAATGAATCCAACGCACTGCATTAGGTTTATATACTGCATGAAAAACCCAGGTGTTAATGTAGCCTTCTATTTACAGCAGGAGCTTGAGAAAAGACAATCCAAAATGTAACTTTTTCTGTAAAGATAGGCTAATTTCAATGAATGTACTATATACTGTATGCTTTATATTGTTGCATCATGTATTCTGCTGCAGCATTACATTGCAAGAAGGCTCCAAGCTGACATCACAGACATGGGAGGGCCACTTTTTAGGAGCCCGCCAAAACATGTGGTATCAATCAAGTCAATAGCCAAGTAAAAGGTTTACGTCATAGGGTAACCAAATGAAACCCTGTAAATTAACCATTTCCTCTGGGAAATTCTTTGTAATGTTAAAGAGAACCATGCACACCCAACAAAGCCATCGTCTTTGTGAGCCAATGCTGCTGATCTGTGAGCTTGGAATCAAACATGCAGTACCTATGGGTATGCCTGACTGGCAGACATGAAGCCTGGTTTTTATTGTTTTTTAGTTTTACAGGGCCTGTTTCTGATACAGTCAGGGACTTGTCTGCATGGGAATTGTATATTATCTCTGTATTCCTGTGAGCTTATCCCAAGTGCCTCAAAATTCTCTTTCAGTCCAAAACATGCTTATGGGATGATTATTTTTTGCATAGCTTGGCCTACAGTTGAAAGCAATAGAGACATTCAATCATAAGTTGCATTGTGCTTTCTAAAGTACGTATATATTATGTCAGTGTTTTATACAAATCTGGGGTGGGAATCACTAACAGGGTTATTCACAAAAGGGTGAAGAGTTTGGAGAAGACAGGAGAAGTGAACAATCTAGGACAACATAGCTTAACTGGAATGTGAGCTAAATTGGAGGATTTTTCCAAATCAGCTATTTTGTCCTGGATTGTTCACTTCTTCTGCCTTCTCCAAACTCTTCACCCTTAGTAAATAGCCCTGTAAGTGTTTATGTCCATTTCTCATTAGGCATCCCCAAGCAAGGTGGGCCAACAGGCCAGTTTGTGACAGGCCTCAACTTAGTCATAGGTAGATGGTCCTCTACTTTAACACTCAAAGTATATCTAAAATATTTTAGCTTACCCGTCCTTAAATGTGGTGGATGCATTAGGTTCTTCTTTTCAGGCAAGTACAGTAATATGTTTTAATTAAATGGGCAGCGCTAATCTACAGAATAACTAATCGTAAATGTGTTGACCAATACTAATCAAAAAGCTGCTGTGATATAGACCCCTAGAGGTCTAGTGAATGAAATATTGAAAACTCAACAGCGCTAATTTTAAACAAACAATAAATGTACATAAGGCTGATTTCCACATATACCAAACGTGCTGCAAAATCAATCATAAATGACAAAAATTCCTTTTCGTGAACATAAGTTGATCCTGTGTGAATCAAAGTGAATGAATGAATGTTTAATTCTAGTGTTTCATGAAAAACTGTAAGTGAAGTGACTTTGTAAAAGTATATAAATAAATTAATGAAAATTGTATAGTTTATGTGGATTAATTGTGAAAAATCCCAATAAAGACAGTCTTTTGAAACAAACATAAAGTCTCTGTGCTAATTCAATCCGATCCAAGTGAAAAGATGTGTGTAGCGACTTATTTTCAGTATTCGGTAATACACTTTTTTCTGAGGAGTGTATTGAGGTCAATACATATCCCCTAAGAGTGAGTACTCACCCCTGGTTTCCGACTGTAACAGACAGCCACACACGTTGTATTTGACCGAAGTAGATTGGCCCGGTGTTAATTGCCGGCACCTTCCCTGCCGTCGCTTCTCCAGATACAAAGCACCCGTTTCTCTCATGCAAGGAAAGAAAAAATCCTTCATAATGTATTCATTCCAAAGGTAGTTTATTCGTAATTTAAAATCGTAATGAGGACCGGTCCGGCAAATATCAAGTTTTGGTATGAAAAAGACCCGCCCTATGCGTTTCGTCATCAAAGACGTCCTCAGGGGAAAATGCAGGTCCCCTGAGGACGTCTTTGATGACGAAACGCATAGGGCGGGTCTTTTTCATACCAAAACTTGATATTTGCCGGACCGGTCCTCATTACGATTTTAAATTACGAATAAACTACCTTTGGAATGAATACATTATGAAGGATTTTTTCTTTCCTTGCATGAGAGAAACAGGTGCTTTGTATCTGGAGAACCGACGGCAGAGAAGGTGCCGGTAATTAACACCGGACCAATCTACTTCGGTACTTTGCAACTTCATGCTGGAAATACATATCTATTCTAATAGCTCTGTGGTTGGAAAAAAAACATTTCAGATGATAAAATTCATATGCCAGACATCTGGAAAGAAAGGCCTGCTTTTGTTAAACAAAGTCTAATGCAATAAGTCATGCACATGCAAGGAGAACAACATGGAATGCTGTCCAGAGTGAATTCTTCAGCCATGACATATGGTGTTTTTTTTCCACAAGAGTGTGGTTAAGCTTTATTGAAAAAGTTTTACTCTAGAGACCAGTCAAGAATTATTTCTTCAGGAAGAAACGTTTCTTTAAATAAATGCTTCTTAATGGCAAACCAAGGGTTGATAGAACATACAAACTAGGGATGCACTGATTACAGTTTTTCGGTATTGAGTACGAGTACTGATATTTTTTTACTGGTACTCTCCGATACCGAGTGCAGATACCGGCATCTCGATGTAGTGTGGGACCGGCTTCCTGACTGCCTGGGAAGCCAGCTTCACGCTCCCATGTGAAACTGCAGGGCAGCCTAGCTTCCTGAAGCCAGGCTGCCCTGCAGTGTCGCTAGGCAGCGTGAAGCTGGCTTCCCAACCAATCAGGAAGCCGGGAGGTGGGTCATGACCCCCGCAGTGTTACTAGGAAGCATGAAGCCAGCTTCCCAGCTAGTCATGAAGCCAGGAGGCTCCATTATTCTTTGCGGCACTGCTGGTCAGAGGGAACATCCCTCTGCCCGGCAGTTCTGGGATCGAGGTAAGTATCGGAGCATTTGGGCGAGTAAGAGTACTTACCCAAATGCTCAGGATCTGCACTGATACCGATACCAGTATCGGTGCATCCCTAATATGATAGCAACATATTGTATATATTTATATATTATTTATTTATAATGCAGTATACATGGTTTCAGGGCTTGCAGATTCTGTGAGCTGATATTATCCTGCGTACATTGATAAAATAAAGCATAAGAGGTGATAGTGGAAGCGTTCTTGGTAATCAGTAAAGTTCCACTGAATGTGCATTTAATCTATGGTTGGGCATTGAATTGGATTTTACTCTTTAGCATGTGTGTGTCTGAGGGTGCAGAAGAAGAATGCTGAGAATAAACCACCTGTCTGACATGGCTCTTAAGAGTGGGAATGGCTGTCAAATGGAAAGTTGAGCCCTGCAGATTACATCAGCAGAGTTGCAGTACCAGTAATTTGTGGGGCTGAGTTATCAGTCCTCAGAAGCATAGACTGTACAAGAGGCTACCACTCCAGCTGTGCCCCCCTTACCACAGTGCCTATTGGCTGGGGACGGCTTTAACCATTGGGAGCAGTTTAGCCAACTGCTGTTTCAAGATCTTTATTTAACATTGTGCTGCATGTGACATGCTTCATATGATACATGTAATGTTGCTAGCATGTATGTTCCCGTTCTGTGAACAAGGAATATCATAATTATGTTGTAAAACCTTTGTGAATATGAAGTTTGCATTTGTGTTTTACATGTTTAAGTATTAAACATGTAAAATTCACAATAGCCCGTACAGCAGCCAAAGGCGGCTCAAGCGGCTCAGCCGAGTCGAAGGCATATGCTTCGGCTCAACTGAGCCGAAGTGACACCCGAAGGCCGGCCTTTCGCCGCGCAAATGACAGCTGGGGGGAGCCAGCCATGATCTTACGGCTTGTTCCGCCCAGTTGTAATGGCAGATCAGTATCCCCAAATGACCTGGGGTGCTGATCTGTCATTTAACAATAATAACTGGGCGGAGTCGGCCGTGACATCACGGCTGGCTCCACCCAGTTGGTATTCATTGTCTGGGACCTGCTAGAAAACTCTAGCAGTTGCCGGCCAATAGGAAACAGTTGGGCGGATCTAGCTGTCACTGCTAGCTCCACCCAATTGTTTTTTTAATATTTTTTTAAATCTTTATTTTTTTAATTTAATATATATTTACATTTTTAAAAATATTTCTTCAACTTTTTTTATTTTCTACTTTTTTCACTACTTGCTATTCTGCTCGGCACCTCGGAGGTACTGAGCAGAATAGCCGAGCCGAAGAATGCCGCTATTCACTCACTGCTGTTCGGCCTCTATGTGAATGGGGCGATCGGCTGCGAGTGAGCTGCTGGAGCTTCGGCTCAGCTGACCCAGATGTTGGATCGGCTGAATAGAAGTCCTTCTGCCCTTCGGCTCAGCCGAACATGCAGAGCATGTTTGGCTGACCGAAGTGCAGCCGATGCACAGCTGATTATGTGCTGCCATTATGTGCTGCCATGGAGGTGTCAGGAAAGGAAAATTGCGGTAAGTCTGGTAATACAAGTTTCCTGTTTTTCTATGCTCCTCAGCTTCATCTAGCAGCCATATGGTATTTTCCTGATATTACATTCAACTTGGAAAGAAAATAAAAAAAATACACCTTAATGTCTGGGGTCATCTGCACTACAGAAATTTTTGGAAGGGTTTGGTGAGTTAGGCATGGAAATGTAATCTCTGTGCACTTTATGCTTTGAGCTGAATTTTCAGCTGCTTTGTCAGCACATTTACATCCAGCATACCTGATTGGCTCCTAGTGTTGTTCCCCTCTATCTCAGTCTGCTGTGCTGATTACTAGACATATGCACAACATAAAAATTTGTTAAGGCCGAAACGAATGAAAAATAAAAACATTTTCATTTGTTTTGTTTGACCTTGGAATCCAAAATTGCACATTTAAACAGCAGAACGTGCGGCAGCTGTATCCCCAACCGCCACGTTCTGTGCATGAAAGCCGCCATCTTGGAGGCGGAGCGCATGACACCACATTGGATTATGTAATTCACATGTATGTGCCCTACCATCTTGGTCATATGCTCGAACATAGTTTTTTAAAAATATTTGGGCATATAATAATTTGTCATTTCGGATTTGGACGAACTGCCGAACCAGTCTGAATCCGAATGCACATGTCTACTGCTTACAGTGGTGGCTGTTATCAAGACAAATTCAGGTACATTAAAAAATATATATTTTAATTTTATCTTTATTCAATACATACCTACATTATATAGTTACATAGTAGGGGAGGTTAAATAAAGACACAGGCCCATCAGGTTCAACCTATATAGTGTGGAGACCCTCAGACAGGCGGAAGCCGGGGCTGCAAAGTGTATTCGAAGTGTGGATCAATGTTTTCATAGCTAGCTGCGTTTGTCATCAATCCGAGTGATCCACCATTAAGAGTCTAAGCAGACTCCAGTGTGCGGCTTTGGGCTAAGAGTCTAAGCAGCGTTTAGGTTTATAGAAAATGTCCACTCCTGTGTCTCATTCTTGCTTTTATTTTCTTATTTTACAAAACAATGATATTATAATTTCCTTTTCTACTGATTTGCCCACGCAGTTCAATATACTTCAACATAATAACCTGTTTATGTTCTTTTACAGGGGAAACAGAAGGTTTGTCCTGCAAGCAAGGGGATAATGTGTATATGAATCAAGATGTTTGGAAGCCATCTCCCTGCCAGATATGTGTCTGTGATAGTGGTGCCATTTTGTGTGATGACATCCAGTGCCCTGAGATCGTAGAATGTGACAATCCTGAGGTCCCATCTGGAGAATGTTGTCCAGTTTGCAGATCTGGAGGTCGCCCCAATAGTCCCGGTATGAAAAATCCATATATACTTATATAAGACTGAAATATGTTTATGCTACTTATATAAAACGGAAAGACGTATTGTTGCTGAGAGAGTTTTCCGGCATGATAATATCACAGTTGCATTTCTGTCTCAGTGCTAAAGACTAATACTTGGTATGCTGCTGTGTAAAAAAATATAGTCTATATTTACATCTTAAATGATTTTAGTGTTTATGATATAAGGGCCATACGTCACCTAGTATTTACCAGAAAAGTGATGAATATGTGCATTACGAGACATAATAAGGTATTGTATATGGTAAACTATATCATACAGTATATGTAGTAATTTAGTTCAACATCTCAATTCCCAATGTTCTTGCATGGCTATGCAGAGTGGCAGCAGGGGTTTGTGGGTGTAGTAGGGTACAGTATTTATTTTAAGGCTTTCTATACATTGGCAGGACAAGGTCATCCAGTGCCCAGGGTGAAGATTCAAAATGTATCCTTCCCATGTGTATGCCGGAACATCTTCTGCAGCTGGGATCCTGGTTTCTCATGAACCCAGACGCGTGCAGTGATGTAATTGAACCTTTCTTCTGTGTGTTCTCTGCCGGCCTTCTTACGCTTATTGTCAATAGCGTTGGACTGGTCAGAGGCAACACCCATGTTTTTACTCATCTTTGTAAAGCATAAAAATAAAGGATAACTATGGGAAAGGCAGGCACGTATCTGTTATGCTTGTTTTAATAAAGGCCTCTAGATAGAAAAGCTTGATCTGGTGACAGGGTCTCTTTAATTACTGCCACAAATGAGAAATCCACAGACACATTATAACTTCAGCACAATTTTTCCATTCCATTATATATTCTTTAGCCTGAGCCTAATTTAAGGAAGAACTTCATTAAAATAGTCAGTGACTGCTTAGCAACCAGCAACTGTTGAGACAATGAACACTTTGGTCCACAGTAAATGTTTACTGTTGGTATATAGAGTGCAGTATGCATCATGCACTCCACTGTTCAAAATGCAGTGGCCATAAGCATGTAAAATACAACAGTAAGGTATGTATACTGTACATCACAATGTACAAAGTATGGCAGTCAGGGGAATGCAATGTACACAGTATGTTACTTAATTCTGACTACTGCACTCTGTATGCTGTGCTGTATGTTGCATACTCTTGACTGCTGCAATGTCAGCATTCAAAGCGCAGAAGTCAGGACTGCTGAACACACAGTACATAGTGATGGCATTCAGAAATATATCCCCCTATTAAACCCCC
>NW_017306492.1:1438056-1440752 GCF_000935625.1 Nanorana parkeri
ATGAACCCTTCTTACCTCAACTGAATCCCCCCTCAAATGAAAATGCCCCTCTAGTTAAGTTCTCCCTCAAAAAGCAACCCCTCCTAAAATCACCATCCACCGCAGACTTCTGCCCATCTCTCCCGCATCTATTGTTCACTGCTTATTTGTGCACGGCAGCAGCACCTGCCCACCATTCTGCTTTGCATCACTGCATGCATGGTTCCCCTCTACTCTTCCTTGTACACCACTTGCCAGATCTCTCATTATGAGATCTGAAATATTCATGTTCCATTATTTTAAGATTCCGGTATACAAACAGTCAGCGATCAGTGATCACTGAATGTTTGTAAAAAACTTAAATTAGTATGAGTTACCATGTACCAGTTATGAATGAATAGGAAGTGATCTACATCACTTCCTATTCATTCATGATTGTGTACATAGTAAACATACTATCGCCACAATTTAAGTGTGAACAGGAACACTCAGTATAGAGGCTCTGGGTCCTCAATCTCTAGGGATATATCAGGGGTCTGTTTAGACCCCTGATATTTCCCAAAGCCCTCAACAGTAAAGTTAAAAACATAAAAATATTTAATAAATACATAAAAATTAAATATAAAAAAATTAAAACATTTAGAAAAAAATACCTTATTTTTTTTTAAAAGGTTAGAAAAAAAATAATTTTCGGTTTTGGCCTGACGTTTTTTTATTTTCAATTTCAGTTTCAAAATTTAATTTCAATACACGTCCAGAAAAAAGCACTCCTTATTATGTGAGAAAATACAAAGACTCCCTTATTTTTTCAGAAACTATTTTTTTTTTAACAAAATGTAGGAAACAACGATCCTACAAATAATAACCATCTTTTTCATAATTTATCATGTTGCATATTGATGACTGCTGCACTGCCAGCATACAAATCGCAGAGGTCACGAGTGCTTAACACACAGCACAGAGCGATGGCATTCAGGAAAATATCCTCCTATTAAACCCCTCAAAAATGAACCCTTCTTACCTCAACTAAATCCCCCCTCAAATGAAAATCCCCCTCCGGCTAAGTTCTCCCCTGAAAAGCAACCCCTCCTAACATCACCATCCTCCACAGACTTCTGCCTCTCTCTCCGTCACCCATTGTTTGCCCTTCTGCTTTGCAGCACTGCATGCACATTTCCCCTCTACACTTCCTTGTCCACCACTTACCAGCAAAATTCTCCCTCCAAGAGCAACCTGTCCATCACCTGAAGCCATCATCCACTTCTCTCTTTTGCACCCCTTCCACTACTGCTAAACTCTGCACCCCCTGCACTGTTCTTCCACCATGTCTCACCCCTGCATCTCTCTTCCAGTACTGCTCACCTCTGACCCCTCCTCACACTCACATACAATACATCCACCTACCCTTCCTACTCTTTACACACTCACATACAACACATCCACCTACCCCCCTCTCAGCTTCACACACACACACACACAATACATCAACCTACCCTCTTCCTTCTCACATATCTCACTTAAATGCAATACAGCCCTTTTCCTCTCCCTCTTACACATACCTACAATGCAGCCTCCTCCTCTCACACCAGAGCCGTAGCAAAAAAGCATAAAAATGTGTTTTGTTTAACGAAACCTAATGAAAACATTTTTTGTTCCCGTTCATTTTGTCCAAAACAAATGTTTAGTCTTTGCACATATCTAGTAATATGTGTGCATAAGTGTGTGTATAGGGGGAGTGTTTTTTTTGGGGGGGGGGATTACTGTTGGGTGGCTTGAGGGAAATATTAGGGGTCTAAACAGATCCCTGCAATTTAACAGATCCCTGACATTTCCCTTTTGAAATAGAAAAAGAGATTGAGGACACCGAGTCCTCTGCCCATACAGGTGGGGGAGAGCAGCAGGGATCCAAGGAGAAACTGGAGCCTGTGCCGCTCTTCTTCTCCCTGCCGAGCCGCGGCTGTGATGGCCGACTGGCTCCCCTGTTGCCAATGGCACCCTGTGCTCACCATAGCAGCACGGGCGAGGGGGCTCAGCCAGGCCGGCCCTGGCTGCGCCCCTACTGTGCTGCGTCTGAGGCGAGTGCCTCACTCGCCCCATAGTAGCTACGGCCCTGTCTCACACATACATACAATGCAGCCCTCCTCCCTTTCACACATATACAATAAAGTCCCCTTCCTAATACATACATACAATACATACATACAATACAGGCATCTGCCCCATTCTTCTTTACACATACATAAAATACAGTCCATCTGTCCCCCCTTCCACATATAGACAAGGCAGCCCCCCACCACAGTAACTTGCCACAGTCCTGAAAATGCAGCCATGGGTGGGCAAGGAACAGGAAGTATCCTTGTGTAGGTGTCGTGTTCAGAGGGGGATTGGTTAACTATGGGTGGCACAGTGAAAGCCGGCCTTCACTGTGCATGGCACCACATGATGGCACCCCCTCATGAAAACACTAGCACCCTAGCATCCTCCTGCCAACTTTATAGCTATTGCTCATTAGCATCTGTCTCTTCAATATTTTTTCATGTGCCCCTGAGATTCACTGCTCTATTCCATGTTACATCTGCCATGGATGTCACGTTTTTCCTTATTCTCTTGTGTTGACATCACACACAGCAAACCCTGGCAAGATAAGAACATCAGTGCAATAGAAAGACAAGCTGACCTGAAAATCTCATTATGGAATCTGAAATATTGAAATATTC
>NW_017306492.1:1440793-1455238 GCF_000935625.1 Nanorana parkeri
GGCTAGCGCTCTGATGCCGTCCAGGGAGCCGCTCTGGGTGCTCTGTCAGCCGATCGGAAGGCATTATGGCAAGGATGATGAAGAGCCGCTCAGCTATGAGATCTACCACCGAACTAGGTCTTATTTTCGGGGTAGGTCTTACTTTCGGGGAAACACGGTAGTTCCTTTTGCGCCCGAGGCAAGAACAGAAAATTGTGCCCCCCAACAGACGTGTGTGGTATGTGACATCATGCGCCCCACCTCCAGGATGGTGGCGCGCATGCGCAGAATGCGCTGGTGGCCAAATCCAAAAAAAGCATAAAAATGTGTTTTGTTTAACGAAACCTAATGAAAACATTTTTTGTTCCCGTTCATTTTGTCCAAAACAAATGTTTAGTCTTTGCACATATCTAGTAATATGTGTGCATAAGTGTGTGTATAGGGGGAGTGTTTTTTTTGGGGGGGGGGATTACTGTTGGGTGGCTTGAGGGAAATATTAGGGGTCTAAACAGATCCCTGACATTTCCCTTTTGAAATAGAAAAAGAGATTGAGGACACCGAGTCCTCTGCCCATACAGGTGGGGGAGAGCAGCAGGGATCCAAGGAGAAACTGGAGCCTGTGCCGCTCTTCTTCTCCCTGCCGAGCCGCGGCTGTGATGGCCGACTGGCTCCCCTGTTGCCAATGGCACCCTGTGCTCACCATAGCAGCAGGGGCGAGGGGGCTCAGCCAGGCCGGCCCTGGCTGCGCCCCTACTGTGCTGCGTCTGAGGCGAGTGCCTCACTCGCCCCATAGTAGCTACGGCCCTGTCTCACACATACATACAATGCAGCCCTCCTCCCTTTCACACATATACAATAAAGTCCCCTTCCTAATACATACATACAATACATACATACAATACAGGCATCTGCCCCATTCTTCTTTACACATACATAAAATACAGTCCATCTGTCCCCCCTTCCACATATAGACAAGGCAGCCCCCCACCACAGTAACTTGCCACAGTCCTGAAAATGCAGCCATGGGTGGGCAAGGAACAGGAAGTATCCTTGTGTAGGTGTCGTGTTCAGAGGGGGATTGGTTAACTATGGGTGGCACAGTGAAAGCCGGCCTTCACTGTGCATGGCACCACATGATGGCACCCCCTCATGAAAACACTAGCACCCTAGCATCCTCCTGCCAACTTTATAGCTATTGCTCATTAGCATCTGTCTCTTCAATATTTTTTCATGTGCCCCTGAGATTCACTGCTCTATTCCATGTTACATCTGCCATGGATGTCACGTTTTTCCTTATTCTCTTGTGTTGACATCACACACAGCAAACCCTGGCAAGATAAGAACATCAGTGCAATAGAAAGACAAGCTGACCTGAAAATCTCATTATGGAATCTGAAATATTGAAATATTCAAATATATAAATGTAAGAAATAAGAAGTAGGGAAGAGAGAGGAATAGAAGAGTCATAGGAAGCAGGGTGAAATGGAAGAGGGCGCGGTAGGAGATTTGAAACAAGGTTTAGGGCTAGTTCACACCAGAACTGCATCAGAACTCCGTGCTCCTGCGCAACTGCAGTGCAATGCATTTTGTGTGTTTTTACTGCACTTGCATGTGTTTATGATGCATTTTGATGCGTTCCGTTGCAATCATGTGCAGCTAAAATGTGACAAGCAGGATTTTTTCTGACTGCATCAGAACTGACTGCACTGGTGTGAACAGAGCACCAGAAATCCCATTAGAAAGCAGTGTGATGCGATTTTGATGCAGCTGCCAAGCTGAATGGACTGCATCAGAACTGCATCTGGTGTGAACAAGCCCTTATGCAACTGTAATGAAGAAGTTTGTAAGGGAGAGTAAAAAAAAGATTTACTTGAATACCTGAATGCATTTTAAGGAATACAAATGATGTACAGTATATAGTTTGAAGTTATTTTTTTAAATAATTTGAACTGACTGCAGTGTTTTTGTCTCCTTTACAAGTATCTAACAATGTTCATTTTCTTTTTTAATTGTAGGTAGAGGATTAAAGGTGAGTGACAACTTCTCTACTTCTGATTTTGTCCTGTTCTCTGTTGACCCATTGGGTGGGCACTGACGAAATAAAACCAGTGCATGTACACTGGAGGTACAATATCTCAGCACTCAGCCAAGACTATGCACTGTACAGTACACCGCATGCGCTGCTACCAGTGTACAGTAAAAAAAAAAATTGCTTGGCAGTAAGTAAAAACGTTTTGTGGGCAGAAGTGGCTTGTAAAGTTTTTTCTACTAAAATACCCTACTTGCTGGCAATTTGTTTTCAAAGTTTAGTTCTGCTTTCATACAGCCCCTAACCCAAATTCTTATTCAATGGCACTTTTACTGAATGACAGTTGTATGACATTCATAACTGTTTGTCTTAAAAAAGACAAATAGGATACCTTTTATATTAAAATGTTTACTAGGGTTCCTTTTTTAAACAGGACTTCAGAATGCACACTGGGCAGTCAGTGTGCCTGAGAATGACTGTCAAATGCACCTTGTGATAGCTGTGAACCACTAGTAGCATTTGCGAACATTCAGCCCAATCAAGAAGGAGGAAGCTCCCCTTCTTCCCTTGTGAATGGGCTGAATGTTTCTAAACAAAGCAGAAAGAAGGATCGTGGCAGATAAGGTAACGGAGGGAGGTCTTAAAGTGCCACTGACCACCTATAAAGATGGGATTTTTTTTAAGGTGGGGGGGTTAAAGTAAAACAGTGCAAGTGACCACCGATGGTTGTGTGATTTTTTGGGGAGGGGCATTAAAGTGCCATTGACCACCAATGATTAGAGGATTATTTTAAAAGGTGCCCAACTGACCACCAATGATTGTAAAGAGGGTAAACAAATTAAAGGATAATGTAAGCAACCCTAGATCTTTTATCATATATATATATCACCGAATAAGCTCCATTAGTCTCAAAAATAATTATGGAAAATGAATTTGGGTACAGTGTTGCATGACCAAGTAGTTGTCAAACTATCACAGTAATTAAAAAATGGCCTGGTAATGATGGTACTGTTTGCTTAGTATATATTTATAGCACCAGTTAGATCATTTGTTGAATGTTTATTTTTTCTTCTTGCCTATTATGTATATTGGTGTATATTACATTTTAACTACAGTTCATTGCATTTCTTTTCATATCTTTTCATATAGGGTCAAAAGGGAGAGCCTGGGGATGTGCCTGCTGTAAGTTTTCTTTTTATAACGTGAATGCGCATGCATGGGAGCCTCCACACCCGCTGATTATCTGATGGAGGTACCCGTGCAGGGGGTAGGGGGAAGAGCTAAGGGGGGACCCACAAGAAAACATGGAACTGAAGTATTAAATAAAAACAAAAAAAACTAAGTTTGGCATAAATGCAGTCTTCCATTAGTAAAAAAATAAAATAATAAAAATAAAGGTTTAACTTTTACACTGATTTTGCAGCAAGTATCATTGCAGTAGAATTTTTGGTTTTGAATTTGACTTAATCTTAGATGTATCTATTTTACAATAGTAAAACTGATATATACAGAACTTTGCTGATGAATGTAGTGGCCCCTCATATTATATTTATTTTTGCAGCATTTTTTGTTTTTCTCAGAAGCCTTTAGCATGAAATAAGTGGGAAAGTTTTGTGCTGGAGTGGACAGCATATGGTTGGCTGCAGATGGATGTCTTCTGTGTCACAGCCAAGAAAATGCATCTGCCAAGCCAGATTCTAAGTAAATAGAACTACTGATTCCCAGGATTGCGCATTTGTTTAGGGAGTGCTATAACATGGTTTCCAACGGCAGCCATGTAACTTAGAAACACTCCTGGAGAGTTTCTATATGATCATTACCACTGCCAACCTAATTGCATGGATATCGCGTCATTAGTCGAAGAACACCATTTTCATGTCCATACATGTCTGTTTAGTTATTTTTCAGAGACTTCCTTTTATGCAGCCACAAAGCACATACTTTCCTTCTCTCAGATACATTTCACATATACAATAGAGTTGATTTACAAGCTATTAATCATGTTCCCATAGCATAATAAATGAGGTGAAGGTGTGCTCACTTTAAATACTTTAAAAATCATGTTTAGAATTAAAAATGTTTTTTTAATATTGCTTTTCTTTTTTATTTACTAAGGACCTATTCAAAATTTTTTTGTGTTGTTGAGGTGTCTAAGCACACACGTGCTAACAGGTGTCATGTCATGGACATGACCTATTTTTTCAATGCAGCACAGCAGAACGCATGGCATGTGCACTGGAGTGCTGATTCAAAACTGTTACACAGTGCGTTGCAGTCAAAATGAATGCCTTTGCAATGCACTGCATTCACATAACCCTGCATTGAGTTAGCACATGATAAAATGTTTCCACAATGCAAAAAGTTTTTAACCGAAGTAGCTAAACAAATTTGTTTTTTTTTCTGTCTAACATAACAGCATGCTGGGGACCCCTTTTGCCCTGTTTTGTTTATGACCCTGCCCATTTGCACCTTTGCCTTTTTCGCGAGTTGCAGAACGATTTGCTTTTATGAATTTCGCCCTCATACACCCGTGCATTTTAGGTGTTCTCAAATGGATGAATGCATTATTATAGCCAATGGTACTGGTCACATTTTTGCATTTTCCCCCCAGCATTTTTCAAAAGTCAAGCACTTTCATTTTCATTTTATCAACACTTGCATTTTCAGGCAATCTAAATATAGGAAAAACGCCTTCTTCCATGTAAAACACATGCAACAATGCTTGTAAAAAAAAAAGGGGGGGGGGTGTTTTGTTTTTAAACAAATGCATTTTAAATTGCACAGAGCAAACCATTGTTTAGTGATTACCCTCTATGGAAGAGGTCTTTATTTATTTGAATTTCTTAGTGTAGTTTATCTTTTTTGTTCTTCCCTTTCCTCCACTCACCTCTCATTCACTCCTCTTTCCTCCATTCCCTTTTCCCCTCTGCTTCACTCCCCTCTTCTTCCCCCTCCTCCACTCCCCTCTTTTCCCCTCTCATTCACTGCTCTTTCCTCCATTCCCTTTTCCTCTCTCCTTCACTCCCCTCTTCTTCCCCCTCCTCCACTCCCCTCTTTTCCCCTCTCATTCACTGCTCTTTCCTCCATTCCCTTTTCCTCTCTCCTTCACTCCCCTCTTCTTCCCCCTCCTCCACTCCCCTCTTTTCCCCTCTCCTCCACTCCCCTTCCCTCCATTCCCTTTTCCCCTCTTCTCCACTCCCCTCTTATTCCCCCTTCCACTCCCCTCTTCTTCCCTGCCCTCCACTCTCCTTTTCTCTGTACACATTTTTTGATTAGTTATCACTGTATAGATTCTTGAGTTGGTGATTATTACTATTTTGCTGATCGCTTAGTAATAATATCTGATATGTAACAAAGTTAATGTGCTGTCTCCTTCATCTTAGGTATCTGGGATACGTGGCCGGCCAGGACCTGCTGTAAGTTTTTCCTTTTAAGAGAAAAATAAAACAAACCTTAAGCCTACCTTTGTGTCGCAGACACGTATAGCCAAATCCAAATCCTAACATAATGGTTTATAAACCGATAAAATACAAGTTAAAGATTTAACATTTTGAATCAAGCTTGACTAGGTAAAAATAATTCATATAGGAAACTAGAACAAACAACGCAAGTAAGTCTGTAAGTACAGTGACTATAAGTAGATAAGAAATTGGGAACAGATAACCAGAAAGTGATCAAAGGGAACTAAATGTTCCCTGCTCAAGTCAAGGAACCAAAATCTGTTTAAACTTACTCATCTTTGCCATGAACTGCAGATGTAAAATGCTACACGTGGAGCCTGTTAATGCATTTGTTCTGAAAGTCTGCCAGGAAAGCACATCTGATCTTCACTCAGATGATATGTATAACCTGGAGGCTATTGATATTTAATTAAAAATAGACATTCTCAGCTCCACCCAAACCTAGAACATGTTGCCTCATTGGGCAGCTAAGGTGTTCCAACAAGATCTGAAGGCAGTATGTTTCTACCCAGGATAATATTTAAGCCTTGTGGCATTTCTAGCAGATGTGTAACAAGTTTCATAAAACATATGTTAATAAAGTAAACACTCATATCTATAAAATACATAATAAAATCATAATGACAACAATGATAAACAAGATTACTCTAGAATATAACAAATTGTGTTTTAATAATGGAACTTTCTTTGTGTAAAGAAAATGTGTTTCATTGCAATGCTGTTTATATTTAACAGGGACCTCCTGGATCACAAGGACTTAGAGGAGACAGAGGACCAAAGGGGAGACCTGTAAGCTGACATAATACATGAATACATATTTATTTTTGTTTTTTAAAATGCAGATATGCTGAACAATATCTAATTGCTCTCTTACCAAATTGAAAGTTTAATTTAGGGTGACCAAACAATCCTGATATTAGAAGACTTTTGTGTACATATAAATAAACATATTCATAGTTTTAAACGTTGCCTAAATGTGTCCTAAGACAGGCACAGCAGTGTGAGGCTTATTAAAAGTATTGCCTAATAAGCAGTGACGTACCGTGCCTTCTGTGCTGGGTGATGCATCTCCCAGCATGCTGAAGCTCCGCCCCTACCCTGTTGAAGCCCCGCCCCATCATGCGGAAGCCCCACCCCAGCTCTGTAACCAAGTTGTATGGGGAGGAGGAAGGGAGGAGACAGGGAGGAGCAAGATCAATGGCCTCAGTGGGTTTTGTTTTCTTTTTTTTTGATTGGACAGTTTGGACCAATGGCGCTTTGCAATTGGTCCAAGCCATCCACAGAGCTCACACCTCTAACACAGAGTAGAGGCTGTGACAGCTCTTGCCTCTTCAAGTTAGGTTACACAAGCAGTGGGGAAGCCCCCTGCTGTGTAACCTAACTACCTGTCAAAAGTCGGATGCAGCGCTGCCTGTAATTAACAGGCAGCGCTCCGTCCATGAACGGTTACACAGCGGGGAGGATGTCCCTGCTGTGTAACCTGTAACAAGCCGCACTGAATGGAGAAAAAGCTGCCAGCTTCAGACTTGAAGCTGACACCTTTTTTCTTCATAACACTAGGTGAGGCTCTGCCTCACCTGCCTCCACTGACCGCACGTCCCTATTAATAATTCATTTTCTTCTACATTCTCACTTAAAGCAGAATGGGGTGTCAGATCAGTGGGGTTTATGACTTACATTGGCTAAACATAAATCAGAGAGGGTTGTTAGTAATAGCTATACAAGCAATCACATTGGACCAAGTTTTCTGACCAAAAATGTCCATAATTAAATCCCTTGATAATTGGCTACGGGTCTCTTCACACCATATCATTGTGTGCAGTACCGTGCACTAGGTGCATTGTGTTATCATTCAATTGAATGACACCCTAATGCACCTCCTGTTGGCACTGCAATATTTCACAAATAAAAGTTTATCTCTTATTCACCCTTAGTTAACTTGAAATAGTTTTTTTTTTAAATTAACTCTTACATACCCTTCTTCTATTAGCTAGTTTTTGCAGTTTTTTTTGCCATGTAGGCCTTATACACATGGGCATAAGGCCTTAGGCAGCTATGTGAATAACCCTCTAAGTCCTAATGATGGGCATTTTTCAGTGTTTAATATAAAAAAGCAGTTCTGGCTGTAATATTCATCTCCTCCCTGGTGCAACCTCCTGCAGTACCTCTTCTTTATCACACGATGTTCTTAGTCTGAGCTGAGCCTGTAGTCTGAGCTGAGCCTGCAGTTGAGTTTTGACTATAGTTCTATCAACTTGGCAGCTGAAGTGCTGTTAAATACCCAATATAACCATAGATTTTCATGGTCCACATACATCTCTTCTAGTTGCCTGGCTTTCTAGTCTGTGGCCAAAATGGCAGCTTATGCTTCACAAGAGCTGATGCTGCAAGCATGCAGGATTCTTAGAAAAGAAGGGTTGATATCTGTTTCACATGGGCCATATTAAAGATCAGCCCAACAATAAAGATGTTTCATGTCCTTTCTCCCCATTTCCCTTCTCAAAGTATGCTTGTTAGTGTTACCTATAAAGCAGGGGTCTCAAAGTACTGGCCAGCAGGCCAACTCTGGCCTACAAATCGGTACTTTGTGGCACGCAGCCAGCTGACAAGTCAGGCACACAGTCACGGACCACTTACCTGACTTGCAGGAGCAGCTACACGGTTTGCAACTCTGTCGGATGCAGATCGCATAGCTGCTCCTGTCAGCTTGGGCAATCACTAGTTTCTTGTCAGAATGCTGACAACTCTGAGCTCCGGCCAAAAGGGTGGATTATTATGATCTGCACTAGACCTTACTAATCAACCACTGGATCACCAGGGACCGTGCCTCCTCACCTCCACCCTTAAAGAATGTAAGCAGGTGAGGGGGCTCGCGGGGGAAGGGGGAAAGTATTATTTTTTGTGTGTGGGGGAGGGTTGTAATGGGGGAGTGTATTACTGTATGTGTGTGGGGGGAACTTGGAACGAGGAGGGAGTGTATTCTTTTATGTGTGCAAAGGAGCTTGGAACAGGGGAGGTAATTATTGTATGTGTGATGTGTGCGGGGAGGCTTGGAACGAAGGAGTCTATTACTGCTCACTGTGTGCTTCAGCATGTGCTGACCATGCTCTGTAATTTTACGTGGCCTACCACTTTGTTGCTGTTGTTCCCAGTTGCTTCCACTTTGTTATAATACCACTAACAGTTGACCGTGGAATATTTAGTCCTGAGAGCGACCACTTCTTCAAATGTTTGTAGAAGCAGTCTATGTCTGCTTAAGTGCTTGATTTTATATATCTGTGGCCATGTAGGTGATTGGAACACCTTCATCCAATGATTTGGAGGGGTGCCCCAATACTTTTGGCAATATAGTGTATATCCTTTGCACAAAATTAATTGTAATTGAATTTTTGATTGCGTATAGACCCTTTAATTGTTTTGTTCTATAAACTATTGCTTGACAGAGTATGACAAGAGGACAGGAGATTGGAGTTCGGCTTTGGCTATTGCACAGAGAGAAAACCCAAATATTAAATGATACGATGGTTGAACCCCTATATTTAGCACTTAATTTCAGTCAGAATTCAACAGAACTATTAAGAGTATATTTTTACACATCAGAAAGTATGCCTAAGTCTTAAAAACCTCGTCTGATTACCAGTGTTGGTATGTGTAGTACATAAAACTAATACATTTTTTCTTTTGAAGCCATATGGATGGCTTCTGGAGACACTTGGCAAATGGTTTTGGCCCCTGCCAAGCAACTTTAGTAGCAATGGCGTAGCTGAGTGGCCCAGTACACATGTGCGCAGCCAGGGGGCAATGTTGTCAAGTATGGCTAAAACATTACTTGTAAAGTATGGGTCAGGGTTGGGTTGGGGCCACCTATTTATTAAATTGCCTGTAGGGAAAACAAAAAGAAGTGGGTAAACTGCTTGTATGATTCCAGCAGAACACAATGAGTTGAGAGTAGATGTATTTTGTATGATATGTATTTTGTTTAATACATAAAAGTTAGCAAGGATACCACTGTTGTTTCTGCTCATGAGAGCTAAATAGCCTCGATCTGTGTATAGAATCTGCTAAAAGAATGCTCAAAGCTTTATTAAATAACCCTACAGGCACAGCTAAAGAATGGGTGATTATAGCTAGTTTTATCCATTTGCATTTGCTTCCAATCAACACTGGATGTCAGTGCAGCTTCACAGGACTACTGAATGTTTATGAGCCCTTGGAAAAACATTTGATGGGAATAGTTTGATGATACTTTGATGCTATGATTAAAATCTACTTCTCTGTATTTATTGTGGCTCATCACAAAAATCATTGTCGGAGTAATGTTTCACAATAAGTTTTTTACAGGCAAACTAAACAAAAGAGTTGCAACATTAGGAACTCCATTCTTGATGCTTGTTTAGACAATTGCATGGAACTATATAACCTACACTTTTTTGTTTTTGTTAGCATAATAAAAAGAAAAATCATTATGATGAATAAGGAAAAACATATATTCAATACACAAATAATTACAGTGGTTACCTTCAGGAATTATAGGCCAGCTATCTAGTGGAGTCATTACCTTGGACCTCTTGGCAGGTTGTGAACTAGTTAAACAACCTTTAGACAGCCGTTAAAAGCTATGAACACCACATCACCACCAATGTAAGAGTTAGTATATATTACATAAAAACTTCAATAAATGGCATTAAAAAATACACAACCAACAAACATTTGTACAACATAAAAAATGGTGCTTACAATATTATCAATAAATTAAATACATCTGTGTACATATAAAAGTGAGAGCCATGCAGATATATTCTGTTTTAATAGGACTTACCAGTATTTTGTTACCTTTTACAACCAAAGGATCCACTTTCCACCAGTTATTACATCAATACTTTAAGCCCATGGGGTGCTGATCTCTTGCCCAGCAGATTTACAGGATAATTTACCACATTTTTGAACATTCATTTACTACCTCCACCAATTTTAGATTTTGCCAAGATTTAGTCTGAACACCAGCTATGGTAGATGGCCCACAAATACTGCCAGACTCATTTCACTGTATTTGTTGGTAATGGGACCTGGCAATATATGAGTCACCACTGAAGTCAAGTGCGCATGAAGCAGGATATGCCACCATCTCTCCCTTGTGGCAGCAGAGATTTATCTGCATACAAAATATTAATGCTGATAACTGTGAAGAGTGTTTGTAAGTGCCTAGGATGTCCTCTCTATGTATTAGCAAAGGCAAATACAAATTTATATACTTCCTTGTGCATTTTTTACTTCTTGCAAACTAGACATGTTTCCTTTTTCACTTACCTTGTCCTTTAGCCAATTGATTCTGTAAAGAAGCAGTCACATTAATGGCTTCCATAGAATAGATAAGTCAGGTAAACTCTTTTTCTTTATTAAAAAATGTATTTATGCTCATCATGGGGTCTAATTAAATGGTTGGTCTGGTTGCAGATGAAGAGACAACTATTTTAGGGATTTAAATATTTCTGGAACTTTAAACTGGCCTCTGCCTTGTTGCTTTGGGTTATCACACATACAAATTTATATTTTGTCTTTTCTAACTTTTAATATGAATATTAAAATGTTGCATTTACTTTCCCAAAGGGTTCTCGGGGTCCTGGTGGAATTGATGGAGAACCTGGTATTCCTGGACATCCTGGTGAACCTGGACCTCCTGGAAATCCCTCCATTATCTATATAAAAATGTATATATATTTATATATTTATAAACTAATAAAAAATACAAAAGAAAGGAAATGGAATGTGTAAAACAATTTTAGGAAATGGATGTGTGATGCTGTGATATTTGGACTGTAAAGGTAGCAATATCCAAAAAGGACAATTTGTTAATGAAGACTATGCTGAATATAACTTGCTATCAAAGATTCACTATAACAAAAAATATATTGCGATACATTGGTGAGGTTAATATATTTATGGATAGCATTTGATATTTGGTTCTCTTTTTAAATTATTCACGATGCAAAATAAAGTTCATATAGCATAAATCCATTTATTAAAATGACATAAAACAATATAAAAGCGGTTCCACTCAGCTACTGAAGTGTTGCTGTTCCACTGAGCTCCTCTATTGGATTTTTCAAAAATTTGACGAAACGCGTCTGTTCAAGCCATACCCAGTTGCAGTTGTTTTTAGTGCCGTGTGCACTTTTATTCTGTGAATGGAACCACTTTTATATTGTTATATAAAATGTATTTTGTAACATTTAACTGTAATTGCTATATGACATCTTATCCACCTGGTGAAAAGAGGAGAAATGTTCAGAGAGAAGAATCTGATTATAATGTAAAGGAGGTATTGTGGAGAACCAAATAAATTATCAATTGAGCTTTTTTCTCTGACTTACTTACTAATATAAAAGCTTTTGTTTTGGATATCGGTTGACTACCCTTAAAGCTCTAACCTACTGCTTATACTCCTCGTGACTATACTATAAAGTAGGGATGCACTGATATTTTTATATGCACTGAGTATTTCTTTTTTTTCCCCGTACTCGATGATACCAAATACTGATACCGGAAGTCCCATTAAGGAAGCCGAACGGCATGTAAGGACTTGCCGTCCGACTTCCTGATTAGCCAGGAAGCCGGGCGATGTGTAATGACTTGCTCTCCAACTTTCCGATTAGCTGGGAAGCCGTCTCCATGCTCCCTCGTCACCAGGTGACAAGGAAGCATGGAGCCGGCTTTCTTGCCAATCAGGAAGCCGGGGGGTTGGTAATGACTCGCCGCCTGGCTTCCGCTGATTGAAGCCGGGTGGTGAGCCATTACACGGGGCCCAGCTTCCTGATTGGCTAGGAAGCCGGCTCCATGCTACCTCGTTCCCAAGTGACAAGGAAGCATAGAGCCGTCATCACGAGTCATCACACGCCGTCCCGCTTGCTGATACTGGAATTTCCTTTATCAGGCTAGGCATCGCAGGGGCGGAACTACCGGCGGTGCAACCGGTGCGGGGGCCCAGGGCAGTTGAGGGGCCCACTGAGGTCCGGTCCCCAACGTCTTCCAGTCTGTAGGGAGGGACACCAGCAGTGGGACTGAGCCGGTGCCCTTTGAAAACGGCCGCTGCAGCGGCGATCACTCTTCTCATTTAGAAGAGAGAGCTGAGAACAGTGATCGCCGCTCTCGATCAGTGAAGCCGGCATACAGTAGTGACAGCACATTCTTCTCCTCCTCAGCCACAGAGCGGCCAAGGGAAGAAGGATCTGTACAGCTGTCACTTTCAGGGGCGTAGACAAGGGGGGGATAGGGGGGTTCAACCCCCCCAGAGTGTCCTAGCTGTGGCATAGCGAGGGGGGGGGGCAGAGGGGGGCACGTGCTCTGGGCTTTAAATCATTCAGAGACGGGCATGGAACAAGCCCGTCTAAAGGGATGCCGGGGATATCCTGTTTGCTAAAACATCGGTGACGATGTTTTTCAGTGACGCAGATGTTTTATCAAACAGGACATCCCCGGCATCCCTTCAGTCATGCAATTGCTTTGCCTGGCCCTGGATGCTCTGTATATGCCTCAGTGCGGGCTCTGCCTTTCCAGTGACCAGGAGCAGAAGGGCTGCAGGAGTCAGAGCGGGCAATCGAGGTATGTGCCTTAAGTCACAATGTTTTAACCCTCTGTAACTGATGGAATTGTTCTGCATTTATGTATAAAGTATTGCAGCAGTGCAGAATGGCATCAGCTATAGAGGACTACAACTCCCAGCAATACTTTATACAGAAATGCAGAATGGTAACGGCTATAGAGGACTACAACGTCCAGCAGAACTTTATACGGCAATGCAGAATTGCAAACGCTGATGGGAGTTGCAGTCCTCCATAGCCAAAGCCATTCTCCATTGCCGTATAAAGTATTGCTGGGAGTTGTAGTCCTCTATAGCAGTGGTCCACAACCTTTTTGGAAACAGGACCGGTTTAGCTGAAATTTTTTTTCCATGAAGCAAGAGGGCGGGGGTGGGGGGGGGATGTGAGGGGAGAGGTAGTTTGGGGATGTTTCAAGCGCATTTATTGTACACTTTATTTCTATTATTACACTGTAATATATAATGAGATTATTATACAAGTAAAGATATTGCAGAATCAGTGGGAGTCCTGAGCTTGTTTTTCTGCTCTCAGGTGGCCATTGCAGGCTTTCAGGTGGTCAGTTGGCCAGTATGGGCATTGTAAGACCCAGGGGGGCCGGAAAAAAAATATTGCACCAGGGCCCTTTGATCCTTAGGTCCGCCACTGAGGCATTGGGAGAATTTAGGCAAGTATTTGCCCAAATACTCTGTATCGACACCAAGTACAAGTATTGGTATCGGTGAATCCCTACTATAAATAAGTGATAAGAGAGTCAAAAACAATGGTTTGATGTTACATGCTAACCTCCATACCACAATTTTCACACAAACTATTTCATGTTTAAAATTTTATAGCATTATAGTTTGTTACAAATGTTAATTCATGAATACATTTTGCTTTTTTAACAGCCACTTCAGTCTCAGATGCAAGGAGGCTTTGATGAAAAATCTGGACTTGGCTCCCAAATAGGACTAATGCCTAGTTCATTGGTAAGATTAACCCAGTCAGTCAATGTTCACAAACATATTTATTCACTAGATTTAACTTTATAACTTTTCTTTATGTACCAAGAATAAAATAAACACTGGCACTTAGCAATGTGTACCAGCAGTAACATCCTTCCATAGTTAGATTGCAGATAAAGTAGAACTACTGTTAATTATTTTCAGTTTTCTGAAGTCCTTAGAAATGGTTATCACTGGAGGGCATAAACAGATGTGGTATCAAATCCTGCCCTTCTAATGAATCAACTTTAACCACCCATAGACAAGTGATGTCTTCGCACTTATCTTTCTTTATTGTGGTCTGCATTGGAGAGTGTAGTGACTAGCCCCCTAGAGAGCCCTAAACTAATTGTACAGTTTAGTTCAGCTCAGCCAATTTTTTTATTTCACTCTCT
>NW_017306492.1:1455300-1489177 GCF_000935625.1 Nanorana parkeri
ACAAGGCAAAAGGGAGGGGGAGAAGTTAGCTCCAACCAACCAAAAGGGGAGCAGGGATCAGGCAAGTAAAAATCATTTACACAATACCTCTAGACATAAATGAGCAGTTAACCCTTGTAGTGTGGGGGTAGCCCCACTGCAAGGATAGTTTATTTCCTGTCTGCTCCATGGCAGCACACGAATGGGTTAATCCCTCCCCTCCCTCCTCCCCCTAATCAGGATTGTAACTCATAAAAGCTGAAAGAGTCCCCTGGCTTGCCGTTCCTTTTTTTCCTCCTACATGCCAGGATCAGAGCAGTGTGCCTACCTAGCAGGGATAAAATCCTTGCTGTCCGCCTTCTTCTTCTACCTCCTTCAGTTCGCGAAGTCCCTGTGAGCCCTTTCCTAAATGGTACAGGTCCATGGGAGCCCCGCTGGTGATCCTCGGGGCCTGGCTAACAAGGTGTAAGTACACTGCTGTTGCTCATTATGGGTGGAGGAGATATTCCTACTTGGTCGGGGCACCTAAAGTTGCCCATACACCTTACAATTATCTGGAGATTTTTTGTCTTTCAGCAGAAAACGTTTGTCTATTTGGATGTAAATTGACAGGTTAATGGCGTGGTTGTACAATAAAAATCTCTAGATGCAAACTGCACATGCTCAAACAAAAGTTTGTCCTTTTGATCAATGTAAATCGGCTAGGTGGTGATGCTGACAAGCGTTATTTGCGAACTGCATTGGTCTGTGCATGATGGGTTAGTTGTAAGAAAATTGTATGAAGGTGAAATGTCTGCACTATCAAAGTTGTACAATGGTTGTAAGTTGTATGGCCACCTTTACATATGTGATTCTGTGGTGCTGCTCATGCCTAAGCTGACTCTTGCAGGTAATTACCTGAAACACCCATTAGCTTGCTTTCAGGTGCTTTTAACCCTGCAGGTGCAGGCTGCTGCCACTTGTAGCTCTGCTACTAAATCTTTTAACTGGATCTTACAGAAAGGTGTTTGCTTACTCTGTCAGCTTCATCTTGTGCCCTAAACTCTTGGGTGCTTTCTTGTGAGTATTTTGCTGTCACCTGTGGTTCCCCAGCTTTGGTAATGTTTAAAATGTAACTTATGGAGTTGTTGCTTCATTGCAGGCCTATTCTGCCTGTGATTCGGTATTCTTTCTTGTGTATTTCTATGTATTGTGTTAGTGACAAGAGCCTGTGGTGCCATAACCTGTGTGGAGCCAGTGTTTGTGGCTCCTTGTTGTGCTGTCTGGGGCTCCCAGCGGCGGTGTTGAAACACACGCTGTGCATTCCACTGATGTTATTTCCGCCGCCGGGGAGCTTCCGGCCTCTGCATTGTAAGACTTGCGGCGGCAGGTGGAACGCACGCTATGCGTTCCACCCAGGCACTTCTGCCGCTGGACGAGCTACACTCGGGAATACCGCCAAGGAGGTTAAGGATGTCTTGGACAGATGGGCAGATTTGGATCTTAAAAAGATCTATCTCTTGGCCGCTGGGGCTTGCAAACCTGCAGTTGCTATGGCAGTACCTTCCAAGGCCCTTGAGGCTTGGGTGGGCAGCGCTGAAGCAGCAGTTTCAGAGGATCTTAGTAAATCTGAGATCTTAGACCGCTTAAAGAATATCAGATTGTCTTCTACATTCTGCACCGAGGTTCGATCGATGTTAAATTTTAGCCAGAGTTTTGTTGGCCGCAGTGGCGGGCAGAAGGGCTCTGTGGCTCAGACCGTGGGTGGCGGATCCCACATCCAAGCAGGGATGTTGTAATTCCATTTGAGGGTCAGTTGCTACTCTGCAACAAACTAGACACCGCAACAGCTAAGGCCACTGAAGGTAAGGCATACGGTGCAGTCTCTCATCCCCAGAAGAGGTTCCGGGCGCAAAGCTGTGCAATCCCGGGTGCCCTATCTCACCATCTACTGTTAGTGTCTCATTGTCTTCAGATTGTCAGGTCCATGATGTCATCGATTCCTGCAGTCCAGTGGGCCCAATGGCGAACTTGTTTCTTTCTGACCGGGTTCTTGCGGCAGTGGAAGCCGGAAAGTCTCGACCACCTCATTTGGATCTCTCCCCAATGCGGAGCAGCCTGGGGTGATTGTTCATGGACTGCAACTGACTAGGCTGTCAGTCTCTCCTCCTTACCACGTGGACCGTGAATTCCTCAGATGCAAGAGAATGGGGTTGGGGTGCCGTCTGTCTGAGCGAGGGTGCGCAGGGTCACTAGTTCTTTCCTGCAGTAGGGGTTTGTCTCCAATGTCCTGGAGCGGAGGGCAGTGTTTCAGGCGCTATTGGCCTTCCAGCTATTTATCCTGGGGAAGTCAGTTCTGATGAAAATCGACAATACCTCAGCGGTGGCTTGTATCAGGAGACAAGGGGGTGCACGCAGTCATGCCCTGCTGAAAGAAGTCTCTCCTATTATTACCTGGGCTCAGATCCATCTTCACTTATCGGCAGTGTACGTGTCGGGTCCCCTCAATCACCAAGCAGATTTTCCAGAGTTCCTCTGGGCAACGACGAGTGGTGTCTCCTCGATCAAGTATTTCAGGACACGGTGTCCTGGGGCTTAGCTCCGGAAGTAGACCTATTTTTGTCCCGAACAAACACCAAAGTCATGAAGTTTTCTTGAAGTTTCCATGTGCACAAGCGACCGAAGCCCTGACAGCAGAGTGGACATTCGGACTGCTTGCGCCTTCCCGCCAGTGCCTTTTTCCTACTACAATTTCTGAGGAGACTCCGGAGAGAATAGGTGGCTGTCCTGGCAGTGATTCCGAACCGGCCCAAGGGGCCTTGGTATCCTCTCCTCCACCTGATGGGTATCCAGCCTCCACTATTCCTACCGCCATTGCCCGATCTTCTTTCAAGGTCCGATCCTTCACCCGGCACCTGTGAAACTTTGCCTAGCAGCATGGATGTTGACTTCTCACATTGGGTTGCTCAGATAGGGCAACCCAATGTGAGAAGTCTCCGCCTCTAGTTGCTATCACCTCCACCAGACGGGTTTTGGAGTTGGCCGCTCTTGAGTTTAAAAAACACTTCTCCACTTTCCTGGCAGATGGAGTGATTCTAGTTCCCATGCTGAGATTCATTCCCAAGGTTGTGACTGACTTTCACATACACCAAGAAATTATATTACCAACCTTCAAGTCAGATGATGGGAGCCAGATTAGCCGCTTGGACGTAGGTAATACCCTAAAGGCGTATATTTTGGCCACGGAAGGGCTCAGGTCTACGGGTCATCTCTATCGTTACAGCAGGTGCCAGGAAGGATGCTACAGCATCCAGTAGGCTCATAGCATCCTGGATAGAGAAGGCGATATCATTAGCATATTAAGCCGAGCACATAACTGTCACAAGTGGGGTGTCTGCTCATTCCCCTAGGAGTCTGGCCACATCATGGGCTGCACCCAATTGTGTTTCCTTAGAGACTGTGTGTAAAGCGGCCACATGGTCTTCTCCGCACACGTTCATGACACACTACTGTGTTGATCCAGCTGCCTTAACTAAAGTTGAAGTCGGCCGTAGAGTTATTTCTTCTACCATGAGTTGTGATTAAAAAAATGTCAAGCATACCCACCCCTGTTTTTTCTAGTTAATTCCCATTCGTGTGCTGCCATGGAGCTGACAGGAAAACAGGAAAATTGTATTTCCTACTTACCGTAATTTTCCTTTCCTGTCCAGATCCATGGCAGCACAAGGCCCACCCGTATAGTAGTCGAGTTAGGTAACGGCAAGCCAGGGGACTCTTTCAGCTTTTATGAGTTACGATCCTGATTAGGGGGAGGAGGGAGGGATTAACCCATTCGTGTGCTGCCATGGAGCTGGACAGGAAAGGAAAATTACAGTAAGTATGAAATACAATTTTCCTGTTTTTTTTACCTGGAGATAGGCTTTAAAGTTATACAATGATTTCTTTGATTTTCATGTAATCATTTCCTAAATTTCTTTAAAAGCATACACATGTCTGTAAATCTGCCCCATTTTCAATTTTTGTTGTAACATTTTAACAAAGCTGAAGAAATAATAGGAGCATTCTATGGCCTTTTCAAGTAAAACTCTCAGGTAAAAAAGTTACCAAAATAAGACAATTACCAAAGTGCAGCCAGAGATGCAGGTGCGTATTTCATGTGCAAAAGAATGATGTCAAAAACTGCAGTAAATGTTCTATCAGAAACTCTCACACGCACATATATATATATATATATATATATATATATATATATATATATATATATATATATATATATATATATATATATATATATATATATATATATATATATATATATATATATATATATATATATATATATATATATATATATATATATATATATATATATATATATATATATATATATATATATATATATATATATATATATATATATATATATATATATATATATATATATATATATATATATATATATATATATATATATATATATATATATATATATATATATATATATATATATATATATATATATATATATATATATATATATATATATATATATATATATATATATATATATATATATATATATATATATATATATATATATATATATATATATATATATATATATATATATATATATATATATATATATATATATATATATATATATATATATATATATATATATATATATATATATATATATATATATATATATATATATATATATATATATATATATATATATATATATATATATATATATATATATATATATATATATATATATATATATATATATATATATATATATATATATATATATATATATATATATATATATATATATATATATATATATATATATATATATATATATATATATATATATATATATATATATATATATATATATATATATATATATATATATATATATATATATATATATATATATATATATATATATATATATATATATATATATATATATATATATATATATATATATATATATATATATATATATATATATATATATATATATATATATATATATATATATATATATATATATATATATATATATATATATATATATATATATATATATATATATATATATATATATATATATATATATATATATATATATATATATATATATATATATATATATATATATATATATATATATATATATATATATATATATATATATATATATATATATATATATATATATATATATATATATATATATATATATATATATATATATATATATATATATATATATATATATATATATATATATATATATATATATATATATATATATATATATATATATATATATATATATATATATATATATATATATATATATATATATATATATATATATATATATATATATATATATATATATATATATATATATATATATATATATATATATATATATATATATATATATATATATATATATATATATATATATATATATATATATATATATATATATATATATATATATATATATATATATATATATATATATATATATATATATATATATATATATATATATATATATATATATATATATATATATATATATATATATATATATATATATATATATATATATATATATATATATATATATATATATATATATATATATATATATATATATATATATATATATATATATATATATATATATATATATATATATATATATATATATATATATATATATATATATATATATATATATATATATATATATATATATATATATATATATATATATATATATATATATATATATATATATATATATATATATATATATATATATATATATATATATATATATATATATATATATATATATATATATATATATATATATATATATATATATATATATATATATATATATATATATATATATATATATATATATGTATATATATATATATGTATATGTACACACACACACACACACCTGTTTTGTCATCAATTAATGTTTCTAAAATGTCAAAGGCACAGTGACAACATTCACAGATCCTTATCCAGTGTTCTTATAAATGAACTCATAACTGGAATAGGCCAGGTTTTTGTGATCATGTAACTCTCTCTGTTATAACATTCACATTGTTTTATCATCAGAACACATGTGTGAACATTTTATTTGTGTTACAGGGACAAGCTGGACCAAGAGGCCCCCAGGGTGCACCTGGAAACCAGGTAAGAAAAATGAAGTTACATATTTTACATTACATTTGTTTCTTTTTAATCTTGGAAATATAGTAAAATGCGAAAAAGAACAATCCATTTAAATGATCCCATAGTATATATTACCAAAATACAACAGCGCATTCATTATTTGTTTTTCGAGATTTAAATTTCTAACTAGGGCCTATGAAAAATAGTGCCTGCAATGGGAATATATTGTCCAGTGTTGGAAGTGTATACCAAGCCAAAACCTTTTTTTTTTTAAATTTAGAGTAGAGAAGGGTTAGGACGCCTGTTGGGTTTTTACTGCACTGTTCACACCAAAGTGGCATAGTTTTTGCACAGGTCAGCATGGTTTTTATTTGCACTTTGGCACATTTTGTGCAACATGCTTCTGCCACGCGTTTCCTGGCATTTTCATTGAAGTTCATGGGGGGGAAATGAGTTGTAAACTGCCAAAAAAAGCTCATGTACTTTTTTCTGCCTTTGGCTTTTTGCTGCTGGCGTTTTGCTGTTCAGGTTTGAAGAAGGACCATTGAAAATCATGGGATTTCTTTTATTGGGTGTTTTAAAGCGCTTTTTCTACTGCTCAAAAACACCTAGGTGTGAACCAGGCCTTACAGAGGTTTTACTTCACTTTCTGTCCTGCCGACAACGGTTTTACCAGACAGGTACTGAGGGTGAATCTGAAACAGAGACACAGAAACTTCACATACTCTATGAAAAAAAAAAAATCTATTTTTGTATGTTTGACAAGAATTGTGGGGAAATCTCTAATGGAACCCTGAAAAATACCAAATACCTAACAGGTGTCCTAACCCTTCCCAGCCTTATCCAAAAATAAGAACCAATATGTTGGCTTGACATACATTATAACTTAAACTAAACTCAGACTCTTTATCATAAACTTTGTTGACACAGTGTCATAGCATATATTCAAACAAGTAACCTGTAACATGAATAAAGGTGTATCCAATGGGTGCTCTTGTTCTTGACTACCTGCAAGCAATGTGCCGCTGAAAAACACCCATTAATCTGGCCAAAGGGTCTGACATTGATTTTAGGGGGAACCCCACATCAGGTTTTTTACCAGCCCGCAAATTTGAATTGTATTTTTTTCTTAGTCAATTACACTTTTATTTGTGTACATTCAGCAGATTTGGCACTTCACAGGAAGGTTGAAGGCATCCCCTATGCATGTTATTTAAAGCAATTTTGCAATTTTAACGTTACCCTTTAAGCATTACAAGAGCTGTTCACCATCAAACAGAATTTAAACTTTTTTTTGCATTGGTAAATGTCTTCAATGGCAGTGCAGAGCTGCATGCCCTTTGTTTGGCAATCCCTGGCTAATTTACCTCCAAAATAGCCAGAATTGATTTTGAAGATTTGGCTCCCACTGACCAGTGGGGTTCGTATAAACATTCAGAATTTAGGAGGAGTTTGGTGAACCTCCCTTGAATGGTATGTTCAGCTCATCCTTAGTCCCTACACGTGTATAGGTGTGACAACTCCCTGCCGCCCCACTGCTTCTGTGGGGATCAAGCAAACAAACAGGTTACAAGATATACCTACATAGTGCATTTTAAATGGTGCAACGTCTTACCCTGTAAAATGCAGAAACCTGACTGATGAAGTGTTTGAGTAATGCTGAACTCCCTCTCTATGAATTATATAACATGTATTTGCATTATTCTATTTTCTAGGGTGGCATGGGTCCCTCGGGTTCTCCTGGAGAAGCAGGTGAACCAGGTGGTATGGTAAGTAATTGCATTGTACACATTCTGATGTCCAGCCAGTAGGTCAGCGTTATAAAAAATAATTACTCATAATTATAAAATAATTACTATTTAGTAGGGCATATAATATTTTTCTTTAAGTAAACCTCAATCCTGGTATAAATCTCAAGCCTGTGAAATTCATCATATGATAAAATCACACACGCAGAGTAAAAAAAGCATGTCAAAACGTGAGGAACCCCAGGAAGATATAACAAAGTTACATAGTTACATAGTATTTGAGGTTGAATAAAGACACAGGTCCATCAAGTTCAACCTTGATGGACCTGTGTCTTTGTTGGGAGTGCATGTGTATATGATGCATAACAGTTATCAAAAATTAATTTAGTTATATATTCATAAAAATCCATTCATAAATTCATAAAACAGTGAACCTTGAGTGCAACTAGTACATACATTTGATTTGGTATCAGCCTCTTGTAAAACTATGTACAGCACTGGGAATGGGCAGATCTAGTAGCCAATAAAGTGATCTGTGTGCTGACATGGTACATACTGACAAGTGGAGAGTGCAGAGTGAGCAGAAGACTGGGCTAGTCAGTGTTCCGCTGCTGCCCTCACTGTCTTAAAATGGGCTGGTTGCAGATGAGTGACCAAGCTTTTATGCACTAGAGAAACGTCACCTAACTGTGCTGTGTTGTAGGATTTCTCAGGGAAATTTCAGGATTGATTGGATAGAAATACAAATTCTATGGCAAGAAAATGTGGATCCATAACTCAACTATATCCTGTTTGGCAGGAGTCCAGCTTTCTGATATATTGCTATCCGCTGATCCTAGTTTTGAGCAGATTGCCAGTTGAATCCATTTTTCTGGGTATATATAATTTAAAAATATAATTTCTGTATTTCCAGCATCTATTGTATGGGTATGTTCCTTTCTTTTTAAGACCAGCATAGCTAGCTACTAAAAATGAATAACTGTTTTTCTATTTTTAGGGTCCAACAGGTCCACGTGGCCCTGAAGGTCCTCCTGGAAAACCAGGCGAAGATGTAAGTTTCTTTAAAAAATGCCTATATTTATACCATCATGATATTTATTAAAATGTAGCTTATTTGTGTATCACTCAGCTGTAGATCCTCAAATCAACTCCGAATTCCATCTGACACTGCCCTGCCTCCTGGAGGGTGGATACGTTTGTTCCCCATGGTCCCTTCATGTGTTTTAAAGTAGCCACCGCTCCAACCTCACTCCTGTGATTCTCGCTCTGTCTATCACGTGAGTGAGCTCATGGCTGGATTTGCTCTCTCTGCCGCCCCAAGGCCAGGTTGCTTAATGACGGCTTCTCTGCTCTACATTTAGCCCTGCTTGCCTGAAGAAGGGCTAAATGTAGAAAAAAACTTCCCACTAGGCAGCTGTGCCGCCCCTCTACTCCCTGCTGCCCTAATGCCAGGGCTTGGTGGCCTTGTGGGAATTTTGGCCCTGAGTGAGCTTGAAGTGGTGGCTACTTTACAACACACACAGGGACCATGGGGAACAAAAGTAGCCACCCACCAGAAGAAAGGACAGTGTCAGCATGAATTCAGAGATGATTTAGGGATCTACAGCCCATTGATACACAAATAAGATACATTTTTGTTAATAGTTGAAGTACTTGAATGCATTTTTAAGGTTTAACTCCTAAATTTAGTGTCACTTTAAGCTTCCAGACACACTACAGAAGCCAGATGCACAGGTACATCATATTTGTGTACAGGTGCAACAATGATTCACAGTTAACAAATTAACTTATTGCTACCCAAACACTACAATGTGATTAATTGGCAAAGGTTAAATTCTTGACTTATTATTTTGGAGCTCTGAAATATTATATTGAAATCAACAAATCAGAATAGCATTTTGACTTTAATGGACTATAAAAATCCGCTTAACTCTAATTTTGATATTATTTCAAAATTCTGACTTATTTTCTTAGAGTTCTGAGATATATTCTCAGAATTCTGTTTCTTTTTAGTTGGCCTAGAGTTGTTATATACTCAGTCATCCTTAGCTTTGCAACTGAAATTTCAAATCAGTTTTGGGCTGAGTAAACCAGTGTTAGCCAAAGGGAAGCAGAGATAAGTTATGTCTGTTCATAGCTACAAAACCAAGCTTTGGCTATTTGCGATTCCAGGAGCTTTTCAATTTTATGTACCTGGATTTTCACTAAGCTTAGTAAATGGTGTTCACTGGTATTATCTAATCACGTGCAAAGAAAATTTGAAAGATGGATATTCATTAAGGGAATGTTAACTGCAAATAAAAAAAATCACTGTTCATTATATGTAAAACCTCCATTTATAGTCTTCTATACTGCCATGCCAATTTCCAGTGTAGGATGGAATCAGGAGAAAGACACTAATGAATGAGGCCAGGTGATAGTTATTAAACCATCTACAATGACAATACATTCAAATCATCCTAAGTTATAAACATTGCCCATTCCAAATAGGGTAAGTGAAAAACCTGGCATGGCTTCACGTTAGGAGCAGTTATTACCTACGTTTGCTAAAAATGAATGGATTCATTAATAACAGAGAGTGGATATCTCTATCTGCTCTTCATTATGTTTCACTGGATTATGCAAACTGCGGATCACATTTAATATAATGTGAGTGACACTGTGTAGCCTATTTACCCTGGAGCTCTCTCTAATTAAAGATGAATACCTGGCTCCCCCCCATGGGAACTAATGGATATTCATTAAGGGAATGTTAACTGCAAATAAAAAAAATCACTGTTCATTATATGTAAAACCTCCAAACCTCCAAACACCTTATTTTGTGCCTGGGAAGTGGGATCCTTCATGTTCATGTTCATTTCTCTATGTGTGGGACATAGACACTTTTCCTCAGTTGATTGCTTATCAATATTAACATTAACAAAAATCTGCTGTGCAGCACTCTGATATTGCTGCACATATGAAAGGTTCACTTTAAGCTTACTATTGACATATGAAAGAATAGCATAGATTATCCACATGTGACAGAATAAGACAGATTATGCACGTGTGACAGAATAAATGATGCAGAAGTGACAAAATACAATATATTATGTAGGGATGCACCAATACCAAGTACCGTACTCGGCACAAGTACAAGTAAAGATACTTTTCCAGCTCCAAGACTAGACTAGAGATAAATCCAAAAGTTAGGAGGCAGCTGTCATTTGTAAGGAGCACTCGGAGCTCCTGATATTTGTACATCTCTGTTTTAATGTATGATTTGCTTTTATAAATAAAGGGATGCACATATACCAGTTTTGCGAGTACAAGTACTGCTACTTCCCCAAGTACTTACAAGTACAAGTACTGATACATTTTTGTTTATTGTCATGTGACAGTTTTTCTAAAACAATACAGACTAATGATTTCAGGACAGCGGTGGAGCGCCAGAGCCAGGCCCCAGCTGCAACCGCTGCAACCCTGGTAGTTCTCATGAAAATGCCAAGTATCGGCACTGGTACTCGAAAAGTATCGGTGCATCGCTAATATTATGCATATGTGACTGAAAAGCATAGGCTATGCACATGTAATCCAATAGGTTGAATTAAGCATTTCATAAACTTCATAGTCATTTAAAAAGTCAAGAAAGACTGCAAACAGAATATTAACATCATTGTAAAGGTTAAAATGCTCCACGGGCAGATTTATGAAAGGACAGAAAGTACTTCCTGTATTATTCTTTTATGCAGAATGCATTAAATATGGCTATCCCTATGAGACTATAGTATATTTTTCACTGCCTTTTTTATTTATCATTGCATTATTTTATTTCCAGAACAAACAAAACAGTGGAATCTTTTGGGATACTGATAGTAGCTTTAATAATACTACAGAATAACATTTATTTTGTTCATGTGATTTAAGTCACTCATATACTTAGAGGTTCTTTCATTAAGCTGCCAAAGGCAGCCGAGTGAATAAATGAACCGAAGTGAAGTGAGCCGAACACCGTTTGGCTATTCACTTTGGTCAGCCGCACAGCGGCCAAAATCAGCCATAAATCGGCTGGCTTCGGTCAGCTGAACGTGCCCATCACGTTAAGGGATACCTTTTGATATCTACTTGTAATAAACTATTGAAGAATGTAAGAGAAGCATGTTGTTAATCACTAAGCCCAACCAAAACATTTAAGGATACATGGCTAGCTGATGTTAAACCTGTTTTCTCTTTAAATGTCTAATCTTGTTCAAGAGAACATATTAAACACAGCTATACTTCACTGCACTGTATTTTACATAGGTTTACACTTAAGGCATAACTCCAGTCAAATAGTTTTTGCAGTTTTGGATAAAGCAGAGAAGGGGACAACCTCTGTCAGATCTTTATTGTTATCAGAGGCTTTTTTAGGGGAAATGCTCCAGTTGAGACACAGATTGCAGTAAATAGCTGAAGATGGTTCTAGATGTCCCCTTCTTAACTAGAAAGGGGGTTCTTATCAATTTCTATTTCCCTCTTGGAGATTTCGCCTAACTTTCTGTCTTGCGGCACATTGTCGGCGAGACAAAAAGTGAGGGGAAATCTTCCCGCTCCTAATGTGGAATCCATTTTTCTAGTGGAACTTCCAAAATTGCTTGGAATATACATCTTTACTTACATATTACATGTTTTTTTGTCTTCTAAAGGCTGTAGGATATTATTATGAAAATACTTTGGTTGTATAGATTATTATAAAGTGATTTTTGTTTTTTCAAGGGAGAGGCAGGAAGGGCAGGACAGACAGGTGAAACAGGATTCCCAGGATCTGCTGTAAGTAATTGTTACATTCAATACAATGACAAATCAATGATCATAGAAACAGTACTTTTAATTATGTAATAACAGATCAAATAGTTATTTTGTTTTGTATTTATTTTATTTAGTAGTTTACTAATTCATTTTTTTTGGTTGCCTGGAATCTCTGTTTAATTGACAGCAAAAAAATGTACCTACTCCCCCAAAATGTTATTTTCATATTCACCGAACAGTAATGTTGCACGGGACGTTTGGAGTGGGGGTCAACTTTATGATGGAATATATTGTATCACTTTTACTATGCAACATTCAAATATAATGTAATATTTGGTATGGATCTTTGACACTTTTGTATATTGATTTATATATTTATGTATATATTTATTTAAATATTTAATGAATAATGCTAATAAAACTGTTTTAGAAAGAATAACATGTAATTTATGTTAGCTGGCCTAAACATTATCTGGCAATTTGTTTTAGGGAGCCAGAGGATTTCCTGGTGCTCCTGGACTACCTGGACTAAAAGGACACAGAGTAAGAAAATGTTAATGATACATACGGCTTAACTATGTCCAACACTGACTATTATTTTTTAAAAATTGGGATTTTTGGTTTTTTTGGAAACAACAGTTTGCTCTTTCCTACGAAAGCATCTTCTGAGTGCTCAACCCAACCCAAACATTAAATGCCAGTTTTCTGGATTCAAAATCATGCTGTATTATATTTAGCACTTTTATGAGAATTGGTATCTTTATGAGGATTGCTAATACAGTAAACTCCCCATTATCTGGCGTTCAAGCAACTGACACAACCAGCAAAAAGGAATTGAGGACATAGTATCAGTTATCCCGCATCTACCGATTTCTGTGGGTATTGGATAACTGGGAGTTTAGGGTATTATTGAGAAGAGTATAGGTTAGAGTAAACCCAATACTGTTACAGTTTAGCATGGGGCATTTTATAAAAAAAAATGGCCTTCATGTCCTAGCCTCTAACCTTAATCTGGCTCTAAAAATTTACTTCTACCTGAAGCCTAGAAAACACTTAGAAAAATACCCAAGAATAAAGGGTTTCTAAACCCTCTGGTTTTTTTTGAATATATCTACTGCTAGTAACAACAACAAAAAAACAGCTTTAACAGCGGTTTAAATTTACCCCGTCTTTGCCGCGCGCTCCCATCCAAGAATCCGAAACTGCTCGGGCGCCCGCAAAGCATCTTGGGGTGGGCGCATGCGCATTTCGGATTTTCGTCCAGGAGACGGGGAAAGACACAAGGTAAGTCTATGGACAGCGTGCACCCGCATGCAGACCCCGTGGGATCGGAAGTGCCAGCAAGGACAGAGGAGTCAGCGCTGGATCGGACACCCGCCGCAGTGCTGGAGAGAAGGCTGAAAAGGACAGGAAAGAAGAAGAAGATCGCATTAAGAGACATCATTTAAGGTAAGTGCTGACATAAACATTGGGGGAGGGAACATTTTTTGACTTTAATGTCACTTTAACCCTTCACATGTAACCTTTTCCAAAACACGTAACACTTTATCCTTAATTTTACCCTGAAACATATGCACACCCTGTTAACCTTAATCCTATCCTAAAAGGAATCCTTAATCCTTAACCGAAGGCAGCCAAGTGAATAACTGAGCCAAAGTGAAGTGAACCGAATGCTGTTTGGCAATTCACTGCAGCCTTGTACGGCTGACTTCAGCCATACATCGGGCTAAAATCAGCCATACATCGGCTGCCTTTGGACATCTGGATCAGCTGAGCCAAAGCTCCAGCAGCTCACGCTCTGCCGTTTGCCCCTATTCACATAGGGACCGAACGGCAGTGAGTAAATAATCTCTGTGGTACCGAGCAGAATAGAATATAGTGAAAATAGTAGGAAAGAAACAAAGTTAAATTATTTTTTTTAAAAATAAATTGTGAAATTAAGATATTTAAAAAAAGGGGGGGATGGGCGGAGCTAGCAGCGACTGCTACCCCCGCCCAACTCTTTCCTATTGGTCGTCTGATCTGTCATTACAACTGGGTGGAGCGAGCCGTGAGATCACGCCTGGCTCCGCCCATCTGTCATTTGCGCCCTGCTTTGGCTGCCACATCGGCTCGCCTGAGCTGCTCGGCCGCGGTTTGGCTATAGTGAATAGCCCGTACAGCAGCCCTTCGGTTCAACTAAACCGAAGGGCTCCGGTGGCCGAAGAGAGCCAAAGGATCAGCCAAAGCTACGGCTGGATCCTTTAGCTCCTTCGTGAATAACCCCCTTAGTGTAATACCTGAAGGGAAAAACTGTGCTTTTTATAACTATTATTTATGATTCTGTACACTAATCATAAAAAATGCTTACTGCAATTACATGTTTATTAATATGATATTGTAGGATATGTGTGGATAGAGTGGCACATACCATATTCAATAAAATAGTTGAATGGGGCACTGACAGGCTTTGATAAAACCTAAGCGTGCCACCTTCTGCTGCTCTATTATGTTAAAGTATATTTATTTTTATATAACTATTATAATCTATTGTTTGATGTATTTATGGTTATATTGGTAGTTGTCATTGATAATAATGTATTGTCTACTTCAAGGGTCATAAAGGTTTGGATGGTCCAAAAGGAGAAATTGGAGCAGCTGGATCAAAGGTAATTAGGTCATTTTAAGTGCAAATGGTTGTCATAGGCTAAAGTTTTATTATTACTATGTTTTTTAGCTTTAATGTTGGTGTGAATACAGTCAGTTAAACAAGCAATACCTCTCTCCTGCTCTCTGTTCAAATTGTATCCATACCCAATTTTTTTTCTTGGCTTTGGATATAGGAAGAATTTGAACTCCTGTTAGATTTTCTTGCATTGGAGAGATTTCTTCACTTGCTGTCTGGTAAAAAAGTTGTTCTTAGGTGTGGAAGTGAGGTGAATTTTCTCTACCAACAACAAAGGCAAAAGTAAAATAGCATATTTTTAAATTTAGTAGGGGAATGCTAACAACCTTGTCAGCGTTTAATTGTTGGTTTCCCTGGTGCAGATTTTCACTCTTTCACACCATTTCTGGTCTGGTAAAAGGGTGTCCCCATCACAAATTGGGGGGGAATGTATCCAGATATCAGTACATCCTGACAGGGGATCTAACCTTTACCAATCCTAACCAAATGTAAAAAAAAATTGAGGTATAGATACACTTTAAAGTGCACTCTATATCATGGCTACATAGGAAACACTTTTTCCCATTTTAACTTAATATAAATTACAAAGCAGAGTGGCACACACATGTTTGGAACTTGATTTGTTGGAGTGTGTTTGGTGCAATATCTGAGCAGCCTGCATAAAGATTGCTCTTCCCTCTTGTGAGACTTGGGACTCATGTCACATGACCAGGAAGAGTGGGCTGTTTTACCAAATTAGCCCACAGATGTAGGATGGACTGTAAATAGCAGAAAACAATAGGAGGGCAAGCATCTTCTCATCAGAATGTAACCAATTAATATGTTTTCACATTTTACGTGTTACAAAACATAGGAAGTAATTATAGAAGATTATACTGTAATAATGCATTTTTTTTTAAATAAGAGGGTCAATTTAGTAATGTGATCCCCACTGTACTTAAAGGGAATGCAAACCCCTAACAATGATTTTCCCTTATTTGCACCATTTTGGTCTGTTTAAATATTTGCTTCATACAAAAAAATTATCCCGTCAGAAATTCAGAGCTGTCCTCTGTTATCTGAACACTTTCTGTGTTGCCTGAAAAAAAACTATTTAGTCCTCCTAATTCTTACCTCGGACTACAGAATGATCAGGCTTTATTTTGTAAAGATCTGAGAGTGGTAGTGGTTAAGTAAAAGACAGTAAAAGACACTGGGAGGGCTGACACCACTGCCTAGGTTTTTATTTTTTTTGCCTTGGCATACTCTTTAAGGTTCCCTTGCTACTTTGCACTCTTTTTTTAAGTGTTTACCAACGGGCAACCAATGCCATGATTTCTTCCTACACTGTCTGTTTTTACATTGTAAAATATTACTAGCCTATTATATATTTTGTATGTAATATTTAATTAATGAAAATAGAAATAAGTTTGGCTGCAATCTAAATTATTATTATTATTAGTAGTAGTAGTAGTATATTTCATGTTATTTTAACTCTTTCGTTGTAGGGAGAATCGGGTCCTACTGGTCCAATGGGTACAAACGGCCCTCCGGTAAGTCAACATCTTGTATGAAAGCCAATTAAATTTACAGCTTCATCTATTATTCTTTATGCTTTAACTTAAGTGTGAAAGGTACAGTTTGACTGCACTAAAAGCCGTAATATTATGGGTAGTTTTTAATCTCTGTTCTACAGCAAAAATATTCTTAACTCTTGGACTCTTCCAAACTTTGTAGTATTACAGCTTGGATTTTATAACACTAGTCTACACAAAATAGTCTATAATGCTGAACTCAAAAAGAAAAAATTGACAACGCTTTTCAAATTATTTGGAAATATAAAACTGAAATATATTGATTGAATAAATTTTCACCTTCTTTGCTATAAAGCCCGAAGCCCATAAATAAGTTATGGTACATCCAGAAGCCTTCAGAAGTCACATAACTGGTTATATTGAAGCTAACAACACAAGCTAGGATACAGTTCAGACGAAGCACCATTAAGGCATAGTTTATAAAATATATCCCAAACTTTGAAAATCCCTGAGAGAACCATGAAATCCAGTACTTGGAAACAATATAACACAACGGTGACTCTGCCTAGAGGTGAATACCTACCAGGTGAAGTGGGTATAAGATAAAACAGTATAGACTGTAAGCTCGTTTGGGCAGGTTCCTCCTCACCTACTGTTTCTGTATGTCAATGATGCTTGTCAGTGTTTCTTACTTATCTTGTCTAAACGATTGTACAGCGCTGCAGAATATTTTGGCGCTATATAAATAATTGTAAATGTAAACAAGAGCCAAATAGTAACTTTGAAGGAGCTGCAGAGATCCCCAGCTGAGAAGGGAGAACCCATCCATGGGAAGACAAGAAAATTCTGGAAATACCCATATTTATACATTTAAGCCATGTTTGGTAATCGAATACACAGGAAACACGCAGAAAAAGTGCTTTCCAGAGCAGAGGGGGAGAGAGGTGAGCAGTCACCACCATGGGACTAAGTATATCTTTTTTTATTTAAGACCCTAGACCAAATTGAGCAGGTAATCCTTGCAGTGCAGGGAGTACACACCCAGAGTTCTTCTTTAAGCATGTCAGCAGTAACATCATGTTGTAAGGATGCTTTTCATTAACATAAACTTGGATGCTTTTCAGGATTGAGGAAAACACAGATTAAACTATCTTCAGGCCAGTTAAAGAGCAAATTTTCTTTCAGTTTGCAAGAGATCTGAGATAGGGTTTGCTTCCCCTGACAGGCTCACATTTGGCAGGACAGTGACCTAAATCACACAGACAAAACTACACTGGAGTGATATAAAACAAAATCCCGAATGTCTTCTGAATGGCCTAGTCAATCTATGAAGAGCTTCTGGTTTGGAGTCTAATGAGATTTGAGAGATTTAATTTGGAGCCAATATCACCAATATTTTCTTATGTACCCCTAGTTAGAAATTTGAACTGTCCTTGATGTTCTTAATTTACCTGTACGCTTTAAGGTTTTTTATATTTCTTTTTATTATAAAGTTTATTTCTAAGCAAAATATTTTCTTTTCAATCATAAAGGGACCAAGAGGAATGCTTGGTGAGAGAGGACGTATTGGACCTCAAGGTACACCTGTAAGTTGCACTTAGCCTGCTTTAAGCTTTAAAACACAATTCAATAGCATATAATCCTTTACCTTGTTACACAAATAAAAGTAAATACTGTATTAATGAAGCTGTTAAAACATATTTACTTTGAATCTAAAGTTTTATAAAGTAATTCAATAAATGGATGTATCAAAAAATAAACATTAGTTTACTGTACTTAATGCTACATTTTTGAAAGCTCTGTATTTCATTTCAGGGTCAAAGAGGCGCTAATGGGCTTCCTGGAGCAGCTGGTGCTATAGTAAGTTTCAATATTATTTTACATTTTCATTCTTTTTATTGTGTATTGTCTTCAATCATCTATAATGCTCATATTTGTATGATTGAATTATTATTTATTGCAAATAAATTGGGTCTAGCCAAAGGAATTGGGTATCCTGAAATGCATACACCCTAATGATATATAAACACAAAAGAAAATATTTATAAAGCAGTGTATTTTACATTTACTAAACATTCACTGCATGTGAACTAGTCATTGTAATTTTAAACAGACGCCAGGAAGATACACCTGCAGTAAATATCAGTAAATGTTTGGTATATGTCAAATTACCCCCAAATAGTAATATATTGAGCCAAACATGTACTTGTAAATAAACATGTATGCCATCACCTACTAAGTCCCATTCATAAAGTGGTGCACTGATCTGAATTTTAGTTACTAAATGCATCTCAGTGGAAAAATATCAGACTTTTTAATATTCTTCCAGTCTTTCTGAAATGAATATAGCTTAAACTGTATGCTATAAATGTCAAAAACAATTGTTAAATGTTTTTAGAAAACAAATGCATTTTCCTGTTTTTTTCAATAGGGCCCCTTAGGCTTAAGTGGTGCATCAGGATTTCCTGGCATCCCTGGAATGAAGGTAATAATATTTTATATGTTATTCATTCGGTAGATATTATCCAGTAGAATTGAATTAAAAAAATAACAGCACAAAATGGGCATGCTAACATCTCCAGTTTGTCAATTCAGATAAGTCTATTGCACAAAGATATCCATGCTTTGCAGATATCACAATCCTAAATCACAGTAGTATTTCATCTAGTATAGCACAACAATCAACTAGGACTATACTTCTGAAACAGGAGCTCTTTCCCTGTGGGTCAGCTCACCTGCACCTTTTTTCTTCAGTAAAATAACTTATCAGACCTACACAGAGTAACTCTGGAGATAAGTATTTAGTAGATATGTGATTATATACACACTTGTGGCATATTTTAAAACAGCAGCAGTTACTGTATTGTTCTATGCACATAAAGCCGATTTATAAAAATAAACTACATATCTTCTTTAAGCTCACAGCACACACACCTGACTGTGCAATCTTCTTTCGATCTACTAACAACTCTGTAGTGGGTGGTCCTATCTGGGAAAATGTAATATATTTGATAGACTCTCATAATACATAGTTGAATTACCCAATGGGTTCCTTTATCTTTTAGAGGCTCCAATAGTTTTTGTCTCTACCTTCACCCATAACTAGAAAATAAGGCTGCACTATGGTGCAGTTGGATTGCTAAGTTATTTTTTGTACATTGCAGACCATACCTCAGAGCTGTGATACACCATAATCTATTCTGTATATTATTTTGCCTGGATTTGGCCTATAAAAAGATTCTTGAAAATATAACTATCTTTAATTAAATAACTTAAACAAAGTGTATGTTAAGCCCAATTTTTTTTAACCTAGTTTTGAATGGAGTGGGAAAGGGTAGAACCCCTCTTGGGTTTTTGATGACATCTGAGGCTCTGTTAGAGAACAAAACACAGAGAGCGCCTCCATCACGTAAAAATTATTAAAATAAATTTAGACAGATGCAAACATACTCACAAAGGTCGAGTTAAAAAGGCATGAAACGATATGAACACGAAGGACTTAGCCAACCGGCTGTTCGTCCTCCCTGATGGTTTACACGTTTCCGAGGTCACGCCTCCGAGTTTTTACGCGATGGAGGCGCTCTCTGTGTTTTTGTTTTCCAGAGTTGAGGTTTCCCTAAAGCCTATTTGAGAGCCAGCCTCGTAAGCGTTCTATACTACGATCACTGCAGATTGTCTCCTTTTCTGGACTTAAGCCGTTGGCGCTGTGTTATATACTGTTTGTTGCCTCTGTTAGAGAGCTTTATCCCCACTTCCTGTGCTGCTCACAATGTTTTACCAGAATTCTCCAACACAGGCAAAAGGAAAAATTGTTGGTCTGCAACCACTGGAAAATGCAGCCGGAGGTATGAGATTTATCTTGGTGCTGCAGACGGAGTCTATGAACTAGATGAAGGTAGAAACTCTAGTGGTATGATCCTGACAGAGTCTATGTGAGATAGCAGTCCACTTTTATTCACACATAATGGACTGTGACCACTTTATGAAGGCTAGGTTAGGCCTAAAGTCAATTTAGCTTTAACTCATCCTAGTGCAACCTAGATAGAGCCAGATTGCTATAACAAACTGAGTATTGGTAAATGTGGGGCAAGGAGATGTAAGTGAAAGGCATGCACGGCAATTCAAAATACTGTTGAGCTTTGGCTTTTTAATATGAAGATTATGGGAACATTTACAAGTAGCTATAAATCAGACAGTCGAAAAAGACGCTGTATGCATTTAATGTGCTTATTCACTATATTAAAGAGTTTTAATTTAAACCAATAAAAGCATAATGAGGATCTAGTTAACCTGGTTTGGCACACAAGCACGTGACAAAAACTGACTACAGAAAGTTAATCATTTGGGACCTGCAGGTGCTACTTACTCACCATCATGGAGACAGCTGCAGTTGAAAATGTTACAGTTGGCAGTGGCTTGTTCTTTATATGCCACAAGATAATGAACCGCAGACTGTTTTCAACAATACGAGTTTTCATTACTATAAAGAGCATGTAATCTGCTAGTTTCTCATGCATCTTTGGCTTTATAAAATTCCCAAAAGCCTTTAAAACAAATGTAATGGAAAACATTTGGTAAATCGAATAGGAATAACATGAAATGCCCTAAGGAAACTGTTTTTTTTTTTTAAAGGGAAATTTTTTTTTAAAGGGAAGTTTCTGGTAATGTTCATAAAACCAGACATTTTACATAAGACTTTTGATTTTAGAGAACACAAAACAAATATTTTATTTTATGTTTGTTACATAGTTTAGCCATCCCTGATTTGATTGATTGATTAGTATCCTGCAAAGGAAACATTGCACTATAAAGTCCAGTCCTTACTCGTGCATCAAATGCTTTAAGGTGGACTTGCTGTTCTGAAAATATCTGTATCATAGATACCTACAGTGCTCCATGCTTGTTACACAAGGTCTTCTCTTGCACACATATTTACTTATTGCAGTTGGTGAGCAGGTGTGATGCACCTTAAGAGCACTGCATGAAAACTTTCACTTATCAGCATTATGGTTGAGAGCTATAGAGATTAGTTAGAAAGCTTCAGGATCTACAGTCTTAATGTGCACTTGGTCCTATAGCAGCTCATTTAACAGCTAGCAGGTGGCCAGCACTATTGAGATGTTCATAAAACTCGCAGCATGATGAAGCTAAGCTTCTACTGGGCAAGTAAAGGTACCAGGCTAGATGGGACATGATACACTAGACAAAGAGAAATAAACATATACAAAGCTAGAGTAAAGCTTGACAATCATGGGATGGGAAACACAGGAACTCTAATGGCTGTAGGACTGGATAGGCATATGGAGTTGTACACAAAGGACATATGAGTTCAGCAGAGAGGCTAGAAGGCATGATATTCTGGGAGCACATGCAAATACCAGAATAGAATACAGGACTAGAAATCCAAAGCCAAACACAATGGCCTGAACTTGGTCAAAGAAAGAAACCGAATTTCAAAAAGACATGGCGTGGGAAGGATGCAGACAGTTGTAAAAAAAAAAAGGAGAGGGAAAAGGCATGGGGTGTGCATGGGGTTTTAAATGTGCTTTGAAGTCACAATAGATAAACAGATGTTCAGCCAGACATAGTACTAACAACCTCCATATCCATTGTTTTACCTCTACTTTCCTGTTACAGAGATTCCTTCAGTTGTGAGACCTGATACAACATTTTTTATGTATATATGTTTTTTCTTTTAAATCAAGGGTGAAGCTGGGCCAACGGGAGCACGGGGGCCTGAAGGACCCCAAGGATCAAGAGGAGAGACTGGATCACAAGGACCAGCTGGTCAATCCGGTCTTCCTGTAAGTCTTTTTTTGTTAAGTATGTAACAAGTTGTAATACTGAACTGTGCATATTAAATTGCCATCACTAATATGCCATAGTAATAATAAAAAAATGTCATAGTTAAACAGGCAAATAATCCTATTGTAGGCAGAATTTTTACTAAAGTATGTGTTTGCAGGGTGTTGCCGGAACTGATGGCACGGGTGGTTCTAAAGGACCAACTGTAAGTAATTTGTATGCAGTAGTTCAATTACGTTTGTTGGTGAATTATGGGTTAATGTTTTGTCTATTAAAATTTGGATGTTTCTGGTTGTAGGGGGGCCCTGGTGTTGCAGGTTCTCCTGGCCTTATTGGACCACCTGGATCTCCTGGACCTCAAGGAAGTACTGGAGCACCTGGTATTCGTGGCTCAGCGGTAAATATATTAAACAAACTATCATATAATGAAGTTGCCATAGAAGTCAACACAACATCCATACAACACAAAGTATTTTGTCTGATGTGATTTCGAATAGATGCACTGAACTGACAGGTTAGGTATTTCACAGTAATATTAATTCATTAAAGACTATCATTAAAGTTCATCTTTCTGACAAATTAATAAAAAAGAGATGCAACATATGCAGCTTAGTGACTCAACCTCAACTTAAATTAAAGTATGGCTTGTAATAAAAAGGTCAGAGAAGCAGGAAAATACGTTTTTAAAAGGAATTCTGCCATTCAGGAATTTGAACTGAAAACTTTTTCAATTTTCCATAAAAATACAAGAATATTTTAATTCACCTCTGGTATATTGTAGAATACATTAGACATAATACTATTTAAAGTTATTTTAAATACCTTGTTATAACATATTGAAAGTTTATCAAAATGATTTAAAACAAGTTACTAAGCAAAGCATCTACCAGTAAGTAAACCTTGTTTATCCCATAGATAAGATAGGTGTTGGCAAGCCAGTCTCATTGGACAATGAAAATACACATGACAAACCTTGACATAAGGTTAGGGGAAGTCAGGTCTTTGTAACAAAGCAAAAGCAAATAAGCGAATGGCACAATAGAGGTTTTTCTGAGTCATAAAGGAAACAGCAGGCATCTTGTGGCCTCTACTCTTAGGAAGAACTTTTACTCCCACACTTTATTACAGGCACATGTTTACTTTAAATACAAATATGTTATCTGTTTAACTCCCAAAGCAATTTCTAACTTACTGTCTATTGAACAGGCTGTGAGGTGGCATTGGGTGTTGCTTGTATCAGTCTAGTGCAGGTGTCAAAAGCTCATGTCATTTAATGATTAGAGGAATCAGACATACTGTATGAAAACTGCATGGGTATGTTAATGTGGATTGCCACATTCACCCTTCTAATCCTTTCATATGCAAGAGTTTATCTTTTAGGTTAGACATTTGGCAGCTTGATAACCTTTCCCAAAGATTATTGTGTCTTCACATGGATTTCTTAAATCCTGTTTGTAATTCATTTGAACCTCTTTCTTTGACAATCGTATTGTTGCCTTGCTCAGTCTAACAAGGAAGAACTGAAGAAGATGGCAATCCAGATTTCCAAACCTCACAACAGACAGGATGTATTCACACCAACCTACTTGTAAAGCACCCTCACAAACAGAATGTAATTGTACTTTTTTGGGGCATATCAATGACATTTTGAGGTCAAAAACACATAGGATACGTAAACAAGAAAAATATGCAATGTTTTATAAAAGAGAAACTGTAACAGCTTGATGATTCCAAGTGTCAAGGGATATGTTTTACTTTATGAATCTACGCAGACTTCTTCATTATAATCTTACATAAGGATCAGTGTGGCGTCTAACTTCCATCTGTTTTATGTGTGGTCCTTTGGGTCATCATGATCTATGGCCCTTGTCCAGTTTCTTAATTTTTTTCCTCTGTAGCTTTTCTTTCTCATACATTGAATAATTGGTACAAAGAAACACATGGATTGTTAATTTTTTTTTAAAGGGTGATCCTGGTGTACCTGGTTTTAAAGGTGAAGGTGGTCCCAAAGGTGAACCTGTAAGTAAATATGTTTATTACATTGTATTGCTATCATTTATTTAATATGTAAGTGGAAGTTTGTGAAACAATTATTATAAAAAATAAAGTTTTTCTCTCGGGATTATATTTTAGTAATAGTCTGTGCTACTTATTTAGGGTCCCCATGGCCCACAAGGCGCAATTGGTCCACTTGGAGAAGAAGGAAAAAGAGGTCCCCGTGGAGATCCAGGATCACTTGGGCCACCAGGCCCAGTTGGGGAAAGGGTATGAAAGATCGTTAATGCATCTTAACACAATATTCTAAACTAAAAAATCATTTTAAAAAAGTGGCTAAAATATTTAATTTTGTGACATTGTATGGAACTGAACAAGATGCTTGATTTGCAAGCATCTATTTATGTGCTACGGACAGCTAGGGTTTTACTTTTCCAAATGAAATGTAATTTGTTTCATGCTTCTGAAATGTATTTTCTTTAGCACAAATTCATAGGGGGAAATTGATCAATGTTGTCACATCTTGTGCGTCTTTAAACTGTTGCACCCCTGATTTCTAGTGCACATAGCGACAGATTATTATTATTTTATATTAATTTATGTTTTACTCCTAAATGCTTTCATAGGGAGAATGGTCTCAAAACTGTCTCAGTGTGGTGCTCAGCTGACTTGAGTGTATGAGCGCTCTGTAGGATAGTTTAAAAAGTGTTCAGGAGCACTTCTGTGCATCTGTTTTTAGGTCTTTTACTGTCGCAAATGCTGGACACAAATATTGCACAGTTGAGATATAATGCAAACTGCCGCAAAACATGTGCAGTGAGTAGCAGACCCTTAAAAAAAGATGCATAACAGAGATAAAATTCTACGGTTAGTAAATATTTTGATCTTTGCGCCTAAATATGTTGTCACAAAAAAAACACCTTTGTTTAATAAAGTGGAGAAAGGTTAGAGGCTCTGTTTTTATTCTATTTTAAAGGTTTCTATTTTGGAGATTTGTATCTCCAAAATATATTTGGATATTTGACTTGTATGTCAAGAGTGTTGCAAAATTTCTCCCGGACAAGAAGTAAGGAGAAATCTTCAGCAAACAAATCTGATTGTAGGTAGCTCTTCCTTATTTTAGGCAAGTAGTCTCTCAACTACGTAATCACAATACTAATAAAGTATTTATTTGGTTAGTTTGTTTAGTCTATTATACTATACAGTAAATGGTGCCATGCAGGTTTGTTGTGTCAGTTATTGAGATCTGAAGTATAAAAATGCTACCTTCACAGTGTTTGTGTTGTTTTTAACATATATAATTTACCCTTCTGATATTTCTATTAGGGTGCTCCGGGTAATCGAGGTTTCCCTGGATCTGATGGTTTACCTGGACCTAAGGTAAACAAGACTTGGTTTTATTATGCTTTCAATTCACCTGTCATAGAAGAAACACCACAAATATTTGGCTTCTTTACATATTCCTTCTTGAATTTTACCTTTTGTTAATGGAAATGTTACATTTAAAAATCTTTTTTTCCATGGAATTCTGAGGAACATTTAAATTTTACATTGTTATAATTCACAGGTGCTCTAAAACTGAAGGTCTGTCCATTTTAAAGTGTTACTTTAGTTATAGGTGGGAGAGGCCTGGGGGGATGAGTCAGCCCCTGGCCTTTTATTTGTCTTGGTTACTTCAACATCAATTTCCCTGCCATAATTACCAACTAAATGACAATTGTGTTCCTGCCCACCTCGGAGTTATGAGTGCTACCAGTTGTCTTTGCATGTACTTGCACCTCCCATTGGCTTCTCCGTGTTTTAATATACATTAAGTCCGACAGGTAGAGAGGAACCCTTCTTCCGCAACTAGAAAGTCCACAGGAGATCTGGTGGTTTAACTCTCCAGCTTGTAAGAAAAATAGCAATATCAGTTTTGCTGGACTGCACCTTTAATGTTAAAGTGATTGGTCTGTTGCTGTTAATAGCCAGTCTTTTACTCTGTGATGAGTTACATAGCAAGTAAAAAAAAAAGACGCAGGTCTATCCAGTATAAGCTATGTGTGTATGTATATGCGAGATTCTCTACCAATCCCCATAGCCCTGTATACTATGCTCCCTGAGAAACACACTTAAACATTTGTTGAAACTGTCAACACTCTTGGCCAGTACCACTACCTAAGGAAGGAATATACACTTTTTCACTGCTGTAAAAGTAAAGAATCCCTTCCCCAATCTAAGGTTAAACCTCCTCTCTTCCAATCTTAAATTGTGGCCACATGTCTTCTCAGGGACCTTAGAGTAAACAGTTTATTGCAATTACTAAAGTCCAGTTTGATATAATTGTATAATCATAGAAAGGTTTAATATCTGAATGATATGCAGGTGCAGACTTGGCCGATCAGTTGCACACAGCGGTTGCCACGCGGCCCCATTGATTTCAATGGGGTTTTATCCGGGCAGCAATTGCTGAAAAAGGTACCTTTTTTTGCTACACACACCGCACGGTTTTTCAACTGCAATCGTTTGTGATTGCATGGGCAGAACCGCAGCAGGAAACCGTGTGATTTGCCTGGCGCGACTGGGGTGCCATTAGAAAATAATGGCACCACCAGCGCAATCAGAGGTGGTGTGCGACTCCGTGACGTGGTTTCGTGCACGATTGCTGCACGGTCACGAATCGTCCAGGTGTGAACCTGGCCTAATTTGCCATTAATTGATTTATGTAGTAAAGAGTTATCATACTTCTGTTCCAATGTTTACTGCTGTAACCTATGGCAGCCATCAGAATACATTTTGCTAAAGTAAGACCAATAAAAGATATATTCTAATTGGTTGCTCTTTACAGACCCTAACAATTACAATATTTATTTTTTTATTCCAAAAATGTATATTCATTTATACATTTTAAATACGAATTGTAAACACTGGAGAACAAATTATGGTATATGTACTATTATTATTAACCTGAAGTTTATACGTTTCAGTTTTTATGCAGTCCATTTTATTTTGTTTTTTCAGGGAGCTCAAGGTGAACGTGGAGTTGCAGGAGTCTCAGGACCTAAAGGAGCTAATGGGGATCCTGGTCGTCTTGGAGAGCCTGGACTTCCTGGTGCCAGAGTAAGTTTCATGCCATAAAATTCCCCCTACCTATATTCAACAAACACAATAGGAGGTAGTGAGAAAAGACACAGCTGCTGTACGTACCATGTGCCATTTGGTAGGGTCACCATACGCAGTACGTTTTTTAAAAATTGATGCACCTAAATTAAAGCGTCACTTCACATGGTTACGTGAGAATTAAGCTGTGCAGGGCTGGCTGCGGTGAGGGACACGTTATTGGTGGACAACACTCTCTCTCTCTCACTCATTCCTTTTTCTAAGGAGTAAAGAAAACACATATTTCACAGCATGTGTACTGCCAGCACCTGTCAGCTGAGCTTGGCATGACAGTAGAGCAGTACTACTGGGTTGGTGATGCATAAAAGAATGGCCAAATGTCATAACTCTATCTAGCCTTACTGTTTAGGTATACATGTAAAGTGGTATATAGGTGAACTGTTTTTGGGAGAAGGGTGGTTAAAGAAAAAGGTGTAAAAAAAATAAAGTGAACCCAGATAGCATCTCGGATAAGACCCTTAGTATTTAGCAACTTAATGCCAAAAGTTCAATTGGAGTAGTGTTTAAATTGTTATTGTTTAATTGTTATAGTTTGATATTTTTAATGTCTGATGTTATACATATCCACCATACTGTTCACTGTTTCAAGGAAAATTATACTTGTCTTTGGAACATTTTCTTTTAACTTTGTTTTTGAAGATTTACAAATTTACAAAATGACCTTTAATATAATTTCAATTATATGTATAACATGTTTGACAAATAAACATGCATTACAGGGTGCACTCATGGCATTTAGTTTGCAAAACATGTTGGGATTTTTAATAAGAAATACCTAAACTGCTTGCTTGCTTTATGGCACTAGAATTCACTAGTAGACATTGGCATCCAAAAAATGGAAGTATATCTGCTGTTGAAATCTGTGTTTAGTACAGTTGCTTTCTCTGAGAACTCAAAAAACATTGGCATATGGCATATAGCCCCACCTGCTGGCTGCTGATGGGAAATGTGAAATATTAATTTGCAGTATTTTATATTTACCTGATTAAATCTAAATAAAAATGGTATTTACGCAGTACTTTACATACATAGTTGCACATTCACATCAGTCCCTACCCTCAAGGAGCTTACCAATCTAAGGACCCTATCACTGCCACAGGCGGTGATTTCAGCAAATAATGTGGAATTGTTCAAGAAACTTTTGGACGATTTCTTAAGGGACCGTAATATACAGGGGTACGGGTACTCCTAGAATGAGATCCTAATAGGTTGGACTTGATGGACTAATGTCTTTATTCAACCTCAAATACTATGTAACTATGTAATTATCTCACATGCATACATAGAGGGCCAACTTATAGGAGCCAATTAACCTACCAGCATGTCTTTGGAGTGTGGGAGGAAACCAGAGTACCCGGAGGAAACCCACGCAAGCACAGGGAGAACATGCAAACTCCTTGCAGATGGTGGCCAGATCATTAATAAAAGTTTCTAAGACTTACTTTTCAAATTGCACCTAGGTGGTCTTTCATTTTCTTGTTACATTGGGACGAGTTTAGCCTTGAGTACATCTGACTAGAACCTTTTTTTAATGTTTTATTATGTTTTATTATATTCCTTCCTTGCATAGTGAAGTAGTTCTCAATATGTTTATAATGAAAAGCATTCTCTTTATTTTGCCATCTTGTTGTACAGTATATTTTCAAATAGAGATGCACATCTGGAAAACCACATTGCTAGTATATGACCATATCTTTCATTAACCAGGGTCTGACTGGAAATCCTGGAGTCCAAGGTCCAGAGGGCAAACTAGGTCCAGTGGTAAGTCAATTATTGGTAATACAATATACTGTATGCATCATACAAAAGAAACCAAATAATAATGTATTAACGTATAAGAATTTATAAAACCAAATTTAGGTAATGCTCAGTTTGCATGATGGACATTAAGGATATTGTTACTTTATACTTTGTTGAGAATACCTTGAATAAAAAAGAAAGTTGTCTAGTAGTTGTCATTGACAATAGAGAAGTTGGTTATAAGAAGAGGTTATGGTCACAATTTCATCCTATTTTTTTCAGATTTCTTAGTCATCAATGTACTGTACATGTGTCATGTCATCGTACATTGCAACCAAGAAAATCTTGTTTCCTCATTTACCAAAATTAACCAGGCTATATAGTTTACTTGCTGAGGTCACATTCATTATGCTTCTTGGAATTTGTTTTTGAAAATGTAGTTAGGTTAAGTGAGTTAAATGAGTTACATTCATTTTAGGTTAAGAGCTAAGTATTAGGTCATACTAAGTCAGTTTTAGGACCAGGATTAGTGTTTAGGTTATGCGTTAAATGTGAGTTAAGTCTATGGGTTAAGTATTAAAGAACTTCAGAGCCGGCCGGCTGTCACAGCACTCCTCCCTGCCTCTCTCATCCTATGCTGCAGTGATGGTATGTCCCTCAGCATCTTTGCATCTTATACACAGTGTATAGAATTTGATCACTCAAGGACCATAGACCGCTTAAGCGGAGGTGGAGAGCAAAAAGGAGCAGTTAGCCCTTGCAGTACAAGGTTGGCCCAATGCAAGGGTTATTAACATTTTTCCCGGAGTTCTGCTTTAAGTGTTAGGCTAAGTTTTATTAAGAGTGATAAAGAAGAACTCCAGACATAATTATTTTAACCCCTTCATGACGGGAGACGTACACTGTACGTCCAGCCACAAAGGGACCAAATGACTTGTCACGTACACTGTACGTGACGAGTTATTTGCTGCTTTAGAGGGCTGTTAACCGCTGAGAATCAGCTTGTAACATTCATTAATGGATGCCCTTACTACAGAGGCATTCATTAATGAAAGGGTTAACCTTTTTCAGACACCCGATACCTTAATATCGGGTGTCTGAGAGTCAAAGCAGAGCGGACACACATGCCGGCTTTTGCCGGCATTCTGACAGCTCATATAGATCGAGAGAGATATCTCTCTCAAGCTATACTGGCTTTTTTTTTTCTTTCATGAATAGATACATAATGTGTCTATTCCTATAATGTATCTATTCCTGAAAGAAGAATGTTTGTTTGCTGATCGTTGTTGCAACAATCAGAAAACCTTTAGTGACAGCTGAATCCTGAACTGCTGCAGGATCAGTGTCACTAACTTATTATCGGCTGTTCTGAAGTTTGAAGCAGCCTGATAATAACCAAAAATGTATTAATTTATCAAGCAGTAACAGTGAGATTAATTCACAATGACTGCTTGATATAATTAAATAAATAAAATAACATTTTTAAGTTTAAAAAAAAGTGAAAAGTGTAAAAAAAAAAAAAAATTGTGAAAAGTGTAAAAAAAATAAAAAAATGTGTAAAAAATAAAATAAAATAAGGGACAAATAAATGAATGTATTTATTGCATTTTTTTAAGTGTGCTGGTTTTGTAAAAAAAATACTACAAATCAAAACTGGGAAAAAAGTGTTTTTTTTAAACGGTTTTTTCCTCTTTTTTTATATTTTATTTGTCCTAAGTGAGGCGTTAGACGCACATATGTGATATAAATATGTAGCCCTATCTGTCCTCTAAAAAACAATATATAATATGTGTGGGTGCACTTTGTAAGAAAGTATATTACTGACGTGGAAGAATCACACAGCAAAAATGTCAAAAGTGTGTCAGTCATTTACGAACAGAAACTAAAAACAAGCTCAGTCATGAAGGGGTTAAAACTATAGTTTCAATACAAATTAGTAAACTAAACATGAAATATTTTTTCATCATGGGAGTGAGCTTGGAGTGGTGGCTACTTCACAGTGACCATGGGGAACAAAAGTAGCCACCCTCCAGGTTTGGAAGGATAGTGTCGGCACCAATTCAGAGATGATTTGAGGATCTACAGCTGAGTGATACACAAATAAGATACATTTTTGGTAATAGTTAAGATTTAACTCCTGAGTATAGTGTCACTTTAAGGTTTAGGGTAAACAGTTAGAATATGAATTAAAGCAGAACTAAGGATCTTTATTGCAGAAGAACTGAGCCGAATGCCGTTCGGCGTCAATCGGCTATTCACTCACTGCTATGAAAATAGGAGCGTATGGCAGAGAGTGAACTGCCGGAGGTTCTGCTCAGCCGATCCAGATGGCTGAGTCAAATGTGTTCTTCACTTCGGCTCAGCCGAACATGCTGAGCATGTACGGCTGATTTTAGCCAATGTACAGCTGATTTAAGCCAATGTACGTCTGAAATCAGCCACACAGGGCCGAAGTGAATAGCCGAATGGCATTCCCCCTTGATCTTTGGATGAATGCTGCGCAGAGGAGTTACTTTATCCTGCACTGGCCAATCAGGATGGTTGACGACCTGCCACCTGGGAACATTTGGGAAGAAGATGTCGGCATTGGTGAGGGAGCTTGCAGACGTTGCATCACTGGAGCAGGGGTGAATATTTGTGGCTTTAGTTCCACATTAGGCATTAGGTGAGTTAGGAGGAAGGTAAAGCCTATATCTTGGAAAAAAGTCAGTTTTAAGAAATAATTATATTATGGACAGCCATTAATGACTCAGTATATAAGAAGGGTCAGAGATATTTGAGGCATGCCCTTTATTGGAGAGCACTACTAAACAAAAATGCTTGTTATCTCTATAATTACATCATTAAGTAAATGAGTGTAAACATTCCATGTACAGCACACCTAAAGTATCTGTGGAGTCTTTCACAGACTTCAGCCTCATGTTGTTTTCAGACTAAAGTAATGGGACCGCTTTAAAAATAGTTATTACTCATGTTACACATTTTAGTACAAGTTTACTGGTTCATATTGAACTTATTTCACAATTTTGTCCTTGTGGGTAGAAATATGTATACAATCCTATATCTAATTATGTAAAGACTGAGATTGCAATTTTTTTTATTGTTTAAATTGAGTTTACTTATTGACTTTTTGCAGGGAGCTTCTGGAGAAGATGGTCGTCCAGGTCAACCTGGTCCAATTGGAATTCGTGGTGAAACTGGTACCATGGGGCCTGCTGGTCCAAAAGGAAACAGTGTATGAACCCAAGCTATGTAGTGAATTACGCTAACAGTATTTCATTCTTTTTTCAGTAAATTAATTAAAAGGAGATTTATGTTTCTTTAACAGGGAGATCCCGGAAAGGCAGGTGAACAAGGCCTTGCAGGAGTTCCTGGACAAAGGGTATGGTTTACATTTTTCTTACATTCTCTTTTAATGTATGGTTGCTTGTTACTTTAAAGTAGAACTCCAGAAAACTTTTTTATTAACACTTGCAGTGAGGCTACCCCTGCACTTCAAGGGTTAAGTCCTCGTTTGTGTTTAGGTTAAAAAGAAAAAGTTAGACTTACCCAAAGCTCTGAGTCGGCATCTTCTTAGACTGTTCTAGACCTGTTCTAAATGAGGACATTTTCCATACCAAATGAATAAGTTAGGTGCTAAGAAAGTTACCTTATATTGCATACAGGCAAACAAGCCTTTAAAGGGACTATGTCATTAAAGCTTCCCTAGCAAAGAATAACTTACATAATCACCTCTCCCACTGCCCACGCTGCTGATCTCTGCTTCAGTGAAGAGAAATCACTGACTGAAGAATCTATAGAATACGACATTTCGAGAAGTGTCAAATTCCTGTTCCCTGCTGTATCCTGTGGTTCGATCCATGAGCCCCTAGACTATTGTATCCTATAGTGATATAGTGATGGTGAGAAGAACCAAAGTAAAAAAAGGGGGGCCACGCACTCTACATTTTAAGAAGTGTCAGTTTCAGAACATTCTTTAGATGGCGATTTCTCTTCAGCACAGGAGGAGGGAGAGGTAAACATCAAAGTTCTTTTTTGCCCGGCAGCCTTAGCTTAGGTTTTGATTTAAGTGACAAAGTCACTTTAAAGGTTTCATTTGTTTTCATTTATAATTATTTATCTTAGTAAAGTAACTAATAAGTTGAGTAATGAGGCTAAATACCTACCTCTGTTACTATAGCAATACAACTCATTTTGAAACAATATTAATCATTTATAGCTATGCATCTTCTTATATTTATCATATTACTGGAAAGTTCACAGTAAATATATATATATATATATACCCA
>NW_017306492.1:1489204-1504050 GCF_000935625.1 Nanorana parkeri
ATATATACACAGATAAAGAGCATGCCTATGGTAAAACAGTGACATAAATACATTTGTATGAAATAAAAATACTTATGATTTGAAATCATAATATTGATATGCTTTTGCTTTAACTAGGGAACGCCTGGAAAGGATGGTGAAGTTGGCCCCTCCGGTCCTGCTGGTCCATCAGTAAGTAGTAACCACACTTGGGCTAAGTACTGTACATATTGCATTTGGGCTATAATTTACAAATCATTGTTATTATTTATATTTAGGGACCCGCAGGTGACAGAGGAGAACAAGGACCACCAGGTCCCACAGGATTCCAGGTATTTTTATCTTTTATGCCATTATTTGGTTTTTGTATTTTCTACTAGAATCTTATATTTCTAGCCTCAATAAAATCTGAAATGTATACTAATATATACATACATTATCTTTTAAAACATGTACTCATTCTTTTATTTCTGCAGGGATTACCAGGTCCACCAGGTCCTCCTGGAGAGACTGGGAAGCCAGGTGATGAGGTAACACATTTAATCATGTACTGTGTTTGCTAGCAATTTCTAAACATAAAAGAAAATGATTAGTAGAAAAAAACTAAAATTACATTAAAAGGAATATGCTGTCCAATGCAGAATCCTCCCAATTGCCTTGGCTAATGATCTGAGGGCCCTGACAAAGAATCTAAATATAAGCCCCCTACCCTTAATAAATAAAAACAACCAATTGATTTTTAGGAGTATGCTGAGTGTACCTCTTGTTATTGGCAATGGTTATCTGTGTTTCTAATGTCAAAATTAGCTTATTGCAAACCAACCCAGGTAAATGCAGTGCATACAGTATGAAAAAATTATATCATGGAAGTCAACACTAACAACTAGAATTTTTTTTTTTTCAAAACGAAACTAAACTAAACGAATTTTTTGCTGGTGCACATGTCTACTAACAACTGTATCTAGTTGGCTTGGTTACAGTTTTTGGTCTCATCTCAAGACTGTCAAACATCTAAGGATCATGGGCCTTGTTTAGAGCCATCCTGAGGGTTTGTCAAACAATACAGCGGTTAATTTACTGCCAGGTATCTTTGATATTATAGGCCAACAGCATGCATCATTCAAGAAATATAACAGAACATTTATGACATAAACATTATACAAAGTGTCTTTACATGGCCCACATGAGCATTCCTGCAACATTTAACTAGATTTGTATCACAAAAAATATATATATTGAAGCAGATGGTTTTATACAATAGCACAATTAAGTGTGGCACTATACATGCCTAGTTGCACTTCCTGTAGATCAAAAGGACAGCATATTTATGTAGTTGAGAATTAAGTAAAGGAGTAAGCAGCAAATATTTTTTTATAAACTGTATTTATTATTTTTGGAAACATGCAGATTAATAAAATGTCTATATTTCCACACAGAAATAAGATAAAAAGTATAATAAGCTGCACTGTTTGTCACATATGGATTCATATTCAGATACTAAAAAGATTATTTTAATATGAATCTTTGTTCTTATTTTAGGGAGTTCCTGGAGATTCTGGAGCTGCAGGGCCACTTGGTCGAAGAGTAAGTGTTAACTGTACATTAATTTTATATATGAAATAACATTTGTGTAATATTTGTATTATTCAGTGTGAAAATGCATTAAATTATTTCATGTAGGGAGAGCGTGGTAATCCTGGTGAAAGAGGAGAACCGGGTGCTACAGGACTTCAAGGTGAAAAGGGGATGGCTGGAGGTCATGGACCTGATGGACTAAAGGTGAATTTTATTTCTTGGCTAGTGGTGGGTGAATATTTGCAAGCTTGATTCACTAACGAAAGTTAGAGATGAATCTAACTAAATCTAACTAAAGTTTATGGAAGGGAGTGAGGCAAAGCTTGTTGGTAAATTCCGGCCATTTTTTAGGGCTATTAGACAAATGGAAGTAAAAAGCATGGGAAGCTGGGCACTGCCATGGGGAACATGTACCAAATTAAAAGCAAAACATTTTGAAAAATGCCATATAGTGGGTGGATATTCTTTTACTGTTACTTCAATGGCAACAATGAAAATACACAAAAACTTTAAATAACATGCATAGGGAATGCCTTAAAGCCATGATGTTATGGAACAGAATGATTTTCTCAGCCACTGCGTTTACACAGTGCATATTTGGCAAAGGAGTTGGTTGCTCAAATGGCTAGCCATATCCACTTTGTTAGTGTTTCCTACAACAACAACAGCTCCCAATTCACTGACACTATGGCTGCTCTGTTCCCCCTTTTTTTTATAGTGAGGACACTGAAAGCCCTCTTATTGGTCCTTCTTGGCCTGCTGGTCATAATTCAAATATCATGAAGTGCATTATGGTTTAAAAAAATTCACCTGGGCAACTCTACACTAGAATTCACCAGGATCATGAAGCTTAAACCCACATAATTCCCCTCAAACCCATGGTAACGGTGAACCCAAAAGGCATCCCTATTCTTAGGGACATATTTTAGGAAGTAAAGGAGAGGATACATTCAAACATATGAAACCTTGCACCTCTCCCACATAGTATTTGTGTGATCACATTGTAAATGTTTATAGCTGCCACTGTATACGGAGTATAAACCTTACTCTGGTCTATTTAGACAACAGGCTTGAACATTTATTCACTGGTAAAATCATGTTTCACATACAGTCACTATATGACAATATTGCACCTTAATTTTATCCAAGTTGAGATTTTTATGAATTTTCTAAATGCATTTTGTTTCATAGTTTTTCATAGAACTGTCACTACTTCCCAAAAACACAATGAAGGGAATTTATCAAAAGTGGAGCAGACAACATCTGGAGCAGCTGTGCATGACAACCAATCAGCAGCCACCTTTCATTTTAAAAGCTTAACTGTACAAACTGAAGAGAGAAGCTGATTGGTTGCCATAGGCAACTGCTCCAGATTTTGTCTGCTCCAGTTTTGATAAATCCCCCAATTTATTTTGTTTACCTATGTTTGTTTACATTACGCCAATACTTTATAACATTTTGTTTGGCGATATTTATGGTAATGTACTAAAGTATTTTTACTATTAACTAATGTTATATTTGTGATTCTAGGGAAATCCAGGTCCAACTGGAACACCTGGTGATGTTGGACCGCCTGGTCTACAAGGTATGCCTGGAGAAAGAGGCATAGCTGGAACATCAGGCCCAAAAGGTGACAGAGTAAGTATGCTTATGTGTCAGAATTTTTTAATTTTGTATTGAGTGCAGAGGAAATAATATTTTTTTATGTATATTTATATTAGGGAGGTATTGGAGAAAAAGGTTCTGAAGGTACAGCTGGCAATGATGGAGCAAGAGTAAGTATAAATTCTTGGGCATCTGAAAGTGACAAAACATGATCATTAAAGCTATTCACCAGGAGATATAACGTCAGAATATGGAAGTTATATCAAGCATGGGTAGAGTAACTTAAAAGTGTAGATATTTTCAAAACATCCTTTGTGCTTCTTTTATAACGTATGTGAAATACGTTCTGTCTGTATTGTCCCCTGAAACCATTCACATGGAAACGTTTAACCTCAGTAATTTTCCAGTGTATATATGAATCTGTACATAATTATTTTTAATGACAGATGATATAACTAAGTAATAACTGTTGACCTTTCACTTAAAATTTGTTTGATTGCCTTTTAGTTTTAACGGGTGGTACTATAACATTTGTATCCGCTAGTAGTTTCTTTTGCATAGGATAAGGTTTTTCCCTACCAAATAACATAAGATATTCTTATTTTCTTTCAGGGTCTTCCTGGTCCACTTGGACCATCAGGTTCTGCAGGCCCAGCAGGTGAAAAGGTAGCTTAATAATATAAAATTGTATAATTCTAGGAAACCCCAAATCTAAGAAACGCATGACTAATAGTGATTTATTCTAGGGTGAGCCCGGTCCAAGAGGTGTAATGGGTCCAGTTGGGTCACGTGGAACTCCTGTGTGTATATGTAATACCTTTATTATAATATATATAAATATTTTGAAAATGTATATTTTCCCTTCATGAAATGTGGATTGATCTAGTTTACGTAGCTCTAGGACTAGAGATGAGCAAATTGATGTACCAGTTTAGAGATTTTGCCTAAATATGATTAATTTGAAGCTGAGAGATATAATTCTTCACTGATCTGTAGGTATTTAATGGCAGTCTTTTTAATACTTTTTAGATTTCTTTATGTTATTAAAATAGTAGTGGTCACTGTGTGTTTGAATTCAGAAACATTTATATGGACCAGTTCTTATACTGTTGGTATTATTGGTTATATAATTATCTTTTTTTATCTTGTGCTAATAATGACATGTTTTTTTTTTATCTGTCAGGGTTCTCGAGGAGAAAATGGCCCCACAGGTGCTGTTGGTTTTGCTGGTCCACCGGTATGTTTCTTAGAACTGTGCACAACATTACACAATTCTTCTCACATTCAATACTAAATAGCCATTAAATTGATTTCAGCTGCATTGTACAATTAAAGAATGTGAAGACTGCAACAACCGAAAAATAATGTATATCCTTTGCATTAATACGGCAGATATATTCACATTGTATTGTAGATTACAGTTAACAAACATTTGTTCTGAAAGCCTTGCTCAATATGCTAATTAGGATCAGAGGCTTGCTTTTCAGTAAACATTATTAAATGTTGACCTCCCACATATTTTTTTTCACAAGATAAGAGCAAACTTTCACAGTATACTTCCACAGTTAAAGCATTTTTATGGTACTGATGAATGGCAATTATAAAACAATTACTCAATCAGCCAAACCGAAGGGCGGCCGAAGGATCAGCCGGAGCTACGGCTGATCCTTTGGCTGGCTTTGTGAATAACCCTCTATATATCTGTAGAATACGTTTTTGTGGTGTAGTTATTTTATTTTTTGTGCTACTGCCCATTGACCAATATCTTTAATCGTAACATGCACTTTTATGTCTTAGGGACCTGATGGGCAACCTGGTGTGAAAGGAGAACCTGGAGAGTCTGGTCAAAAAGGGGATGCTGGATCTCCTGGTCCTCAAGGTCTTTCTGGATCTCATGGTCCACATGTAAGTAACAAGGTTGTCGACAAGCAGCCTGGCAACCACCATTTGTTTACAATTTTATGACGTGACCTGTACAGTTTTTAGAGAACAGCCATTAAAATCATGTTGTATCTGCATAATTCAGAGACCATGTTCAAATACAAGTGATAAAGCAGTGCCTAAGTATTTTATACACAAGGAATATACTGTACACATAATATTGAAATTCAATAGGGTTCCTTGACTCTAGCTTAAGTTTAAAAAAATAAAATATATTCAGAAAATATAGCCCTGGATATGATATAAAACTGTCATAATACATTATATTAATAGTGACATTTTGCAATCTTACATAACAGAAAGGAAAAAGTACAGTCTACACTAATTAATCCAATTTGTATAACTGTTTAATTTAAACAGTACTATGATGTATCGTATTGTTTCAGGGACCTCATGGTGTGCCTGGACTTAAAGGTGGTAGAGGAACCCAAGGACCCCCGGTATGTACAGATTATATTTAAACTTGAAACAGTCTTTATTTACTTTTTTTCAGCAGATAAGAGTGCACACAATGCACAATGTCTGACCCATGGATAGCAAAATCAACAGGATGAGTTAAAATCTAAATAACATCAGTTGATTACCCTGAAAACAGTCCATCATTGTTCTATGTTCTACTACAATGACTGTGGTATTGGTTTAGCATTGTAATAGACTAGAGATACTAAATGTAGTATACGAAAGGCATAGGTCATTTGTACACCTTTTGTTTTGTAAATTTTTTTTATGAAACAGAATATGATGCCTTAACTGGAAAAGCCTGGGGTACTGGATTTCATATTTTATTTTTATAAACAGAATTTACCCTTTCTTTTTGTTCTGCAATCTTTTCTTCCAGGAATATTTCCTAATGTTTGATGTATTTAAACTTAACTGCATAATAAGTTAAGTTATTTCATTTTTTATTGAAAGGGAGCAACAGGATTTCCTGGTTCCGCTGGCAGAGTTGGACCTCCCGGGTCTGCTGTAAGTAAATCAAGTACATGTCCTACACTTATCATCTGTAATGACGTAGAATGTTCTTCTATAGTTTTGGTTTGTTTAAAACTCCACTGTAACTAGGTGGCAGTTTTGTATATATTAAAATATCCCAATAAAATGAGTTTGTTATGAGCACTTTTTTTTTTAAATAAAAAACACTTTTTTTGACAATCAGTACGATGTAGACGTGTAACCCTGCAAGAAATTCTTTCAGTTCGGATCGATTCGGATTTTTATTTCTTTTGTTTTTTGGATTTTGGATCCGAAATTTGATTTGTTATTCGGATTTCATATCAATCCGAATTTTCATTTCGTAAAGATCCACAACAGGAAGTCACACGACCGTGCCTGTAATGCAACCCCCAACAGCCCGAAAAAATCTGATTGGCCAGAGAACAGTCACATGACTGATTTAGTTTAGTTCTGAACGAAATTCGGATACATTTGAATCTTTGTTAAAGGAACATTCAGATTCCTTTGCATTCAGACGTGTTCGAATTCGGAAATTCAGATGCATTTGGAACGAAATTTACATGTCTAGTAAGTTGTCTACTTTGAAGGATAGTTATCTTGTATTAGATTATAAAAATGGAAAGAGAAGTAAAAAAAAGTTCAGAGGATGCTGTATCTGCATGCCCACCACACATTAAATAGCAGTATTGTAGTCATTCGTACTCATACAAAGTGTATGTATTAAACAAATTCCAATTTGGAGTGGCACTTATTAGCCAACGTATGATGTCATAACAAAAATGCTAGTATAGTGCTGAAAATAAAATGTTTAAGATGGTGAGAACAATATATACATAATTTAGGCTCCATAAAGGTATAACCTCTGAATTAACTTTTGTTTTTATTGAGATATTGGACTTTTTTTTCAGGGAGCTGTGGGTGCTCCTGGCCCTATTGGCGATCCAGGCAAGGAAGGTCCACCAGGTATTCGTGGTGAGCCCGGGGCACATGGTAGAATTGGAGACAGAGGTCCTGCAGGCCCCTCTGGAAGTCCCGGTGATAAAGGAGACTCTGGAGATGATGGACAGTCGGTATGATTTGTTGTAGTTTGAAGAATGCTTTACACTATATTTTATGCCATGTTGATGTGGCAGAAATTTTTAATGAGAAACATTGGCTGCTTTGTTATAAGGTTACCTTTATGTTAAAGATTTACATTCTTTAACCAGAGAATGATACAACATGTGTATTAGTTCAAACTTATTCATAATCATGTAAATTGTGCCTGTAATGCCATATTACCTATCCTTATCCCTTATTTTGTGAGCAGAAAATCATTCAGTTTTTATTCAGTCATTTAAATTTAACTCAGTTAGATATAATCAGAAGATGCCATATTGGTTTGATATTCCTAAGCTTTGATTGGAATAGCAAGGATGTAAAGATCCAAAAAGCAGTCACACTGCTCCCCCACAGCCATAGAGGGAAATCTTTGGGTGCCCACCATCTAAGTGTGTCCTTACTCCAAAATCTGCTCACACACTGCAAACTTCACAAGGGGAAAAAAACGATCTATTCACTAAGCTGCCGTAGGCAGCCGAGTGAAAGACCGACCTGAAGTGAAGTGAGCCGAACGCTGTTCGGCTATGCACTCCAGGCTTGTACGGCTGATTTCAGCCATATATTGGCTGTAATCAGCCGTACATCGGGTGGCGTCACGTGGCTCCGGGTCGGCCAAACATGCTCAGCATGTTCAGCCGACCCGAAGTGCAGAAGGAGTTCGACTCAGCCGATCCAACATCTGGATCGGCTGAGCCGAACCTCCGGCAGGCTTCTCACTGTTGTTCGGTCTATTCTTATAGATGCCGAACAGCCGTGAGTGAATAGCTGAATGCCGCTGAGTGGCATTTGGCTCGGCTGTTCTGCTCGGTCCCTCTGAGGGACCGAGCAGAACAGAAAAATTGTTTAAAAAGCACAAAAAAAGAAATAGAAAACGATTGTGCGGAGCTAGCAGTGACAGCTAGCTCTGCCCAACAGTTTTCTATTGTCCGGCGGTTCTGCTGCCGTCAAAAAAAAAGAAAAAAAAACTCTCCCGGGCGCTCTGGGAGTCTCTTGCTCCCGGCCGTCTAGGAGAGAAACACTGCTTTTTCTTTTTTTTTTTCTGTATTCTGACATGGAGCCGTTTCAGAATATTAAAAAAAATAAAAGATATTCGGGAGCTGTACGGGCTATAGTGAATAGCCCGTACAGCATCCCTTCGGTTCTACTGAACCGAAGGATTGGCCGAAGCTACGGCTAGATCCTTCGGCAGCTTTGTGAATAGACCCCTATATTGTAGCTTGTACAGCTTCACACAGTCCTGCCTTAGGTCTGCCCCTCTCTAATATTTTTCACCCAATCACGGGCTTAATTGTAGGGATCTGTATTCGGACCTAGGCTGGGACTATGTGAAGCTGTATCAGCTACAATAAAGTTTTCTCTCAGCAAAGTTTGTGGTGTGTGGCCAGATTCCTTTCAGCAATGGATTTTAGCAAGAATGTAAAACTTAATGGATCAGAATCAAATGACTAAATTGTAGTTAATATGGGCAGCATTGGACCATAATGGGTTTAGACTACTCGGCAAAAAAAATTATAAAAAAGTTCTAAAGAGTTTGCTAAAAAGTTAAACGTTTTTGCAATGTGGGAATATGATAAATGCAGTTATTGTACATATTATTATTATAATATCAATATTGTGTCAAGGCCACGTTTTAGCGTTTCCACTATTCACAGAACAGCATATATTAATCTTACCTTTTTAATTTTATTCTTTTAGGGTCCTGATGGTCCACCAGGTCCAGCTGGAACAACAGGTCAAAGGGGTATAGTTGGCATGCCTGGTCAAAGAGGGGAAAGGGGAATGACAGGACTTCCAGGGCCAGCTGTAAGTACCTTTAGTAGTAGCTCGTATTGTGTTTGATAACTATATATTAAACAGTAGGTATGAAAAGTATTGGCAGGCACAACTAATTCCACTTTAGGAAATGGTGTGTGATTTTCCTGACTACCCCATATATTACACACTCAAAATAACCACAGGGTTTGCCATAGCTATGCTAGCTATTGATGAAATCAATTGATTAACATAAGCAAATGTGTTGATATTTTAAACATAACTCACCGGGGAAAAAGTCCTACCTGACAGGCGTGGGGGCATTATTATTTACTATTTTTAACCTTTATCAGTTGAATACCTATATTTTCATTAACTTTTGTCCTAATCATCAAAAACATCATAAAAGTATATCTAAATCCAAGAATACTATTTTCCAAGAGTAATTCAAGAGTAATTTGTTGCAGCTTACTAGTCCTTAGATGCGGTGGCTGCATTTGTTTTCAGTATCCTTCCCAGTAGATTGCCAGACAAAAATAAAGGAAAAAAACAACCTAAAATAATGCAGGCACATAATCTAAGGCCTGGTAATATTTACAAGTGGATCAGATCTGGTATCTTTCATTTTGGTGCAGGAATGAATTCAGCTCAAAGAAATGAAAATGTTTGCACTGCCTAGCCACATAGTGAATAAGGAGAATTTACCTCAAACTATATTCAGAATATTTTGAATTTTGTGACAGAACCTCTGGGTAGACTTTTCAAACCATAACAGTATAAATTTAGCTGCTCATAATTGTATATCCAGAAATATGTTTAAATACATACCAGTCCTAATGTTTATGTTTGCCACCTTAGGGATCCCCTGGAAAAACCGGCTCTACTGGTTCTACTGGGGACAAAGGCCCATCTGGTCCCATTGGTCTTCCCGGTGCTAATGGTCCTGTTGGTGAACCAGGTGCAGAGGTATAGTATATGTGTTTATTTTCTTCTAAGCATGAAAACATATTATTTGAAAATGAATCCTTAGAAGTCAATTGCTATTGTGCAGACATTTAACATGTCTAGGAAATAGCATTAGTTATTATTAAATAAATGAATTATTTAATTAAAATTATTTAAAAAAAACTACTCATCTACACCCATATTGTATCAGTGATTATTATTCTTTATTAGGTTTAATGCTAATCTATTCTAAACTAAAAAAAATATTTTAAAGTGTAAGTAGCTAAGAAATGCAAAATGTAACTTTACATGCAGTCCTTTTTGCACTGTCAATATAGTTAAAATTCCCTCCCTTGTCAAGTCTCCTGCCCCCTTGGGTTTTGCAGTCATTTGTTTCCAAAGGCATCTATTAAATATGTATGATTATGTTTTCCTAATCTATCTATCTATCTATCTATCTATCTATCTATCTATCTATCTATCTATCTATCTATCTATCTAACAAAGGGCTATCAAACATGAAAATGTAAGTTAGCAAACATGCCAACATATGTATTTTCTAGGGTCCTCCTGGTAATGATGGTTCCCCTGGACGTGATGGAGCTCTTGGAAAACGTGTATGTAGGCATTTTATGTGTTTTTCATGAGAAAGTTGTTTCCACTGGAAATTATATTTTGCCATCTGTCATGTAAACAATGAAGTCAGAAACTAATTTTTTTTCAAGGATATAGTTTCAGTGACTTATGAACAGAACTATCTTGCAGATCTGAATATATTTTGAGGTCTAATAAACAAACAGCTAAACATAATGCTTATTATCCCATGAGAAGATGCACTAGAAGTTGTGTCTGCTCTGTGGACAGAATAGAACACTATCTGATTCAATGCAATTAGTGCCCTGCAGGTGCATGTCATCTCAGGCCTATTTTCTATCAACATTTTTTGTAAGATTTACCTATCTAGTGTAAACTGTTTGTAGGCGGGGCTGACTACACCACTCATTTAAAGCAGTGAACACACAGGTTCTGCACCAAAGAGCACCCCCTGATGACTGGAGTTGGTAAGCCAGTTCTCCAGTCTAGTTAGGGAGTTAACAGATTTGCAGGTGTGGTGAACCAAAGCTCCCAACTCACCCCACCAATTCCAAAAAAACACACACACAGTTTGCTATTTCAGCCCTAGGCCCCGGCAGGAGTTCACTTTCACATCTTCAAGAGGCCTCTGCTGCTCATGCAGTTCAAGGCCCAGTCCCTAGGAAAGTTACATCCACACCTAAGGCCCATGAAACACAGGGGCCCAAGTGGCACAGCAACTATGCCAGAGGGACTACACAGCCAGTGCCACAAACATACCTACTGTTACCAGACCTCAATATTAAGAACATTACTTCCCCCAGGTTTAGGCCACACTTAGTTTCAGGAATGAAGAGACTCTATAATTAGCTCAAACTGGCTTGCCTTTACTTAATTGATGGGGAATATGAAGAATTCAATAGCATTACATTTCCTCGATCAGTTCATCTTGATTTGTACCCACAAGAGAGAATGCTCTCTCAATAATGTGACCGGTTCCAGTTGTTAGCCCACACGGGAAAGAAGAACAGTGGCATCCCCCAAAGTGGAATAACTGGAACACTACATCTGGCTTTATGCTCCCCACTGGTATAGAAATACCCTGTTGCTAGGGAGGGAGACATATAAAGGTAAACTAAGGATGGTACACTCACTTTCACCCACAAATTAGTGAGAAGGCCTCACATGTTGATTATATTAAAGCCCGACAACAAACAAAATGTTTTATTTAGTTTTGGATAAAGCAGGAAAGGGTTAGGGACGCTGTAAGGAGGTAATGGTAAATCTCTCCAATAGGGACACAATCAAAAACAACACATTTTTAGTAGAATAAGTAAAGGGTCATACCTTCTGACACTGGGGTTGATATACTAAAAGTGAATATTCTTTTCACTTTTAATGTTCACTGATCTTAGTAAATAGGGAAAAGCTGTGTTGGCTTTGTTTACCCAAGTATGTGGGGATAATAAAAAAATGGATTTTGATTGCACGGGACTGGATTACTGATGTGAGTAGATCTTCAGTTAATTCATAAACTATGTGAACATACACTTTACAAAGTGAATATGCTGTATTCCTTCAGGCCAACCCCAGTGTTTCTGTTGGTGTCTTAGAGGGTTATTCACAAAGCTGCCAAAGGCAGCCGAGTGAATAATCCAGCCGAAGTGAAGTGAGCCGAATGCTTTTCAGCTATTCATCGGCTGCCTTCAGCTGCACTTCGGTCAGCCTAGCATGCTCAACATGTTTGGCTGAGCCGGAGTGCAGAACGACTTCGACTCTCCTTATGCAACATCTGGATCGGCTGAGCTGAAGCTCCGGCAGTTCACTGGCTGCCATTCGTCCCTATTCGTCCCTATTCTCAAATGGGCCGAACGGCAGTGAGTAAATAGAGCAGCATTCGGCTCGGCTATTCTGCTCGGTACGTCCGTGGTACAGAGCAGAATAGAAAATCAATGAAAATAGTTTTTTTTAAAAGTTTAAAAAATATATATTTTGAAATGTAAATAAATATTAAATTTAAAAAATAAAGATTTTTGAAAAAATAATAATAAAAAACTCCAAAACAATTGGGCGGGGCTAGTAGTGACAGCTTGCTCCGCCCAACCGTTTCCTATTGGCCGGCATCTGCTAGTCTTCAAGTAGGTACCGACTAATGAATAACAACTGGGCGCCCAGCTGTCATTTGGGAGGTTGTACAGCCCCGCTTCGACTGTCGAGCTGAAGCATATGCCTTCGGCTTGGCTGAACCGCTCGGCCGCCTTTGGCGGCTGTACGGGCTATAGTGAATAGCCCGTACAGCAGCCCTTCAGTTCGACTGAACCAATGGGCTTCCGCAACTGCAACTAGCCGAAGGATCAGCCAAAGCTATGGCTGGATTCTTCGGCAGCTTTGTGGCTAGACCCCTTAGTGTCCCAGTAAAGACCATCCCACCCATTTCTTGTACGGATGTCAAAGGGACAGCAAGTAAGGGAAGATCTCACTAGCGAGGTTACAAACAGAAATTAAAAGCTGAAAGAAATGTTAACTTTTTCCCTATCCATAACAAAAAACTAATTTGGACTGGAGTTAGACTTTAACAGGTGTGCCAATTATGTTTTTATTATTTGTCATTTGAAATAAAATATATAAGCAAATCTCACACATGCAGGTTAAATGGATTCAGCATGTGATTGTAATTTTGCAGGGTGATCGTGGTGATCCTGGACCTGAGGGTCTAGCTGGATCTCAAGGTGGCCCAGGAACACCAGGACCGGTAGGCTCACCAGGAGAAGCTGGGCCAAGAGGTGAAACAGTAAGTCATTTTAGTCAAATTATATTCACCATCAATTAAATGGTAAATAATCCCGTGGTCCCATGGGTCCTCCAGGTAGAGCTGGAAAACGAGGCTTTCAGGTATATTAATTTTATATTTCTAAGTGAAAGTTATGTTGATATGTGCTTCTCAAACCAAGGCTTTATTTATATATATTTTATATATATAGGGACCCCAAGGACCTCGTGGAGACAAAGGAGATAATGGTGAACGTGGAGATAGAGGGCAAAAAGGACATAGAGGTTTTACTGGTTTGCAAGGTCTACCAGGTCCACCTGTAAGTATTATGTTTATAATATAAGAATAATTCCTATCCATAACCTCATCGAGCATTGCTTTCACTTATATTGTATCTTTTGTTTGTCACAACTATAAAAAATACTTTATTCATTAATTTTCTTGTAGGTTCTTGAATCCTTTGGTTTGTGGCCCTTCTTTCCACCTGCACACACATTCAAATTACTCTATGGGCCAAACATCAGTTTGATTTGTGGGCAAAATGTGTGGGAAATCGGTTGAGTAAACAGACTCTTGTAGAAAAAAATAGAAGTTGCTTTTTAGAAATCTCAGTAAACATAGGTAGTCACGCTTCTGATATTGTCCAAAGAGGCAGAATCTTGTATACAATGCAAGTTCCACCTTGCAACTCCAGAAGCACAACACTCGTGTGCAGAGAAGGGTCTGTGTACCCATCCTTTAGATGGCAGATAAAATAAAGGAAATTAGATTTTAGCAAACAGTGTTGTATAAAGAACTATTAAAGAAAGAAGTCTGTAAACAGACTGAGGGGAATTTATCAAAACTGGAGCAGACAAAATCTGGAGCAGCTGTGCATGGCAACCAATCAGCTTCTCTGTTCAGTTTGTTCAGTAAGCATTGGAAATGAAATAGAGAAACTGATTGGTTGACATGCACAGCTGCTCCAGATTTTGTCTGCTCTAGTTTTGATAACTTCCCCTCGTTGTATTTTACTGTTATATATTCTGTATATATTTAAATGTATACAATATTCTATACATTTATTAAAGTGAATCTAGTCTCAGATGTTACCATAAAGATACATTAATGGTTTCTTTTAGGATTGATAAATAAAAGCTAATAAAAAGGCTAAAATGCATACCTTTGCCTGAATATATACTGATTCAGATTACGGTATTTTTAGAGCTTGATACATGTGTAAAGCCTGAGCCTTTGGTCACATGATTTTTTGCTAAAAGAGATGTTTAGCCAATCTCTGCTGAAGGGAAGGGCTTCAGTAGAGATTGGCTGAACCTCACCTTTAGCAAAGAGCTTGCAAGAGGAAGTTCAGCCAAACTCTTCAGAAGGCCTGTCCTTCAGCAGAGACCAAGTAATCAAGACCATAGTCTTTTCATTACCTGTAGATTGCAAGGACCGTTGTTTTCTCCAGGAAAGGTACGTTTGTATTTCAGCCTTTTAAATTCTCCTTATTTATCCATCCCATCTAGATTTCAAACATAACTTTATGTTATCATTTTTTGCATCTGTTTAATCTGATTTGTTACTTATCATCATAATATCTGTTTGAAACAAATGCACATTGTACAGTATATAGGTGCATATTCTTGAAAATGAGTCTACTAAATATATA
>NW_017306492.1:1504096-1517175 GCF_000935625.1 Nanorana parkeri
ATGAATTATATATATATATATATATATATATATACATTTAATTTTTTTATGATTTTCATTAATGGATCCATTTTTTTAATTCTAAAATCACTATAATTATGTAATTATTTTTGCAATGTAGGATTTGCCACACTATTTTTATTTATGTATTTACTATTTTAGGGTCCCATTGGAGAACAAGGTGCTACTGGTCTTCTCGGACCCTTTGGTCCCAGAGTAAGTCCTAAAATGTTTACACTGTTGACTCCTTAGCAAGTCATTTTCAAATTCACATGATGAATATATATTTTAGATATTTTTTAGAGAAGCATTTTTTATTTTGGTAAATAGCGCATAATAAAATAATGGTACAATTATGTCTTTATCTGGGTCAAAGAACATACCCAGGCTACTGTTTATGTGCTAGGAAAATAAGGAAGACTTTACAAACCAATTTTTGGTGACCCTTGATGATATACAGCTTTTACATACTTTAGGGAACTGCAATAAAGTATATAAGAAAAAAATTGAATTGGCCATATATCCAGTTATGCTGATATAACATTTTTGTACACCTGAGCGGCTTTGTTGCCCTATACATACAACTCTTTTTTTAGGTTCCTTGGAAATACCAGGTATAGCCAACACATAATGTATATTTGTATGTATATTTGTAGCTGGGCTGCTCAGTGCATTAAATGCAAACACCATACTTTTGAATAGCCTCTTATATGCACCTCAATCTGAAAGCAGGTAGACTATAGGAGCCATTTACAAATCTTTGAGGATAACAGAATATTGGAATTACCTAATATATCTGCTCTATATCTGCTATATAAACTTAATAATACATTTTGACAGTCACTATAGTTTTTTTTTTTTAACTCTTATAGGGTCCACCTGGTCCAACTGGGCCTCCAGGTAAAGAAGGTAATCAAGGATCAAGTGGACCGATTGGACCACCCGGCCCGAGAGGAACTGTTGGTGAAGCAGGGCCAGAGGTATTTGTCATTACATAATTATTATGTATGTACTTCCATTGTACATTACAATAAAATTACCTGTTGGTTGTGATGAAATTGTCACAAGTGTATCCTTTTTATTTAGGGTCCTAATGGAGATGCTGGTCCACCAGGTCCACCTGGGCCCCCAGGCCTTCTGACAGCTGGCTTAGATGATCTATTTGGTGGCTATGATGATGTACCAGACCCTCCTCCAGAATTCAGTGAGGATGAGGCAGCAGGCGATGGTAAAAAGAATGATCCAGGTGTTCAAGCGACTCTGAAATCACTAAGCAGCCAAATAGAGACAATGCGTAGACCTGATGGCTCTAAAAAGAATCCAGCACGTACATGTGATGATCTAAAACTCTGTCATTCTTCAAAGAAAAGCGGTGAGTAGTGATGAACTTTGGGTTCAGGTCAACCATGAGTTCGACAAAAACTCCAGTAATCTGCAGTTTGTGAAAATGACCAACGAATGCAATTGTTCACCTTAATAGCAACCAACTACCAGTCATGCACATCCTGTCCTTTGAACTGTAGTCAGGTGGCTAAGAATGGCCAATAATGGGGAGGTTTCTTATGTGTCAGTTCCTCCTTTAAAAGTAAGAGTTCCGGGTAGCCTTTTTCCAGTGTATGTGGAGAGAGACTTCTCTCGGGACAGCTGAAAGAGTGGTCTGTGCAGGAAGAGATAGTTGCTCTTACACAGTACTGCTAACCTTTGCTTACAGTAGTGCTCTATTTTGCTAAATTAGTACAGTGGATTGTTTGTGGCAGCATATATAGGTTTGGGGGTTAATATTTTAAGGTTGGGGTTTGAGGTTTAGTTTTTAGTTTGGTAGTTTAGTGTTTAGGTTTTATTTTGAATACAGGGGGAAAGGCAGGCAGCAAAAAATTTAGTGGGAACGTCTTATGCACTTCCCCAAATCAGGTTTTGGATTTTATGGAGGTTTATATTTTTTTATTATGGCCTTTCAGCATACACTTGTTGCTGCCACAGGCAAAGCTGCCCTTTGTTTGCAGCACATTGCCGCATACTATTGTGGTACCGTTTACTGCACCAAAACACCACATTGTTAAGTGTGCCAAAGCACCAAATACTCAATTCCCTTATTGCCATGGCAGCTAATAAAGTTAGGCAATTCCCTGTATTCATCATGTCTGGGATGCCCTAAAAGGAGAGGCAGAGGTTCTTTTTACACAACTATAGTAGGAATCAAGCAGGTTCTGCATCCACTGGACATAGTGGTGGTCCGACCATACCTTTCAGAAGCAGGGCATGTCTTCCTTTTTAATTTCTGGCAGTGGGTGTGCTTCACAGCCAGAATACACAGAAGAGATCAAGGAGTGGCTAACCAAACCTTCCTCATCCTCATCCTCCTCCTCTCAGGTACAGAGCAGTGCATTTTCCCCAGCAGCTTCAAATGCACTCTCTCTTTTTCCTCTTCCTCTACAGCTAATGCCCCCGTTGCCCCACAAACTGGCATGGAGGAGTCAGCTGAATTATTTCAGCACAACATGAGTCACTTGATGCAAGAGGATACTTAAGAGTTATTGTTATCGGCTATTGAGAAAGAGCACTAGGTGCATAAGGGGAGAGTACAACAAGCAGAGAGACACAATTGCCATTGATGCCAAGCAGCTGTAGCTTACTGCCAAGTGGGCTCAAGCAATAAGGAGGGTGTGCAGAGATGGCAAAGCATATACAGGTGCTAGAGATTGTAGAGGAAGAAAGTGAGGGAGAGGTACAACATCAGAGAGGCAGGGTGTTTTCCAGGGGCAGAGGCAGCTTGCAGATGAGTGGAGATAGCAGCCAGTCTCAAGAGATAGGGATGGAAGTCTGACAAGGGGTTTGAGAGGCTTATCTTATGGCACATAAAGTGTGGAAGTCAGCACGGGGCAACGAAATGTAGGGCCAATCATAGAGATTCGCTCATTCCTAGTAGTAAGAGATGAATCGTACATGATCCTCCACATAGTGATGTGTGACTTTTTTATCGATATACATCTTGAATTTGCTGCTAATACTCTGATGCACATAATCAATCACAGTTTTATTAGTTGTATTTGTTATATTCAATTATTTAAATGTGCTTTCTTGCAGGAGAATACTGGATAGATCCTAACCAGGGCTGCACCGAAGATGCCATCAAGGTTTATTGTAATATGGAAACAGGGGAGACTTGTATATCAGCAAATCCTGCCAAGATACCTATTAAGACTTGGTGGACTGGTAAAGGTGGAGATAATTTCAAGCCCATATGGTATGGTGTGGATATGAACAGAGGAGCACAGGCAAGTTGTATAGTGAAATTTTATTACATGGCAATAGTATTGATCCTAGTATAAGTAGAAATGTATTTTTATATTTTTTTTCTCATAAAATACTCGGTATTACCTATGACTACAGTCACTGAAATGTGTGTAATGCTATTGAATGTTCAGTTTAAATATGCACACAATTGGTAAATATACTACACTGTGATCAGGCAGATATAAAAGACACATTAATGCAGTGTTTCATTTATTAATACATCCCTACATATATTTTTGAAAAGCAAGTAGTGTAAGTAGCTGATTTTGACTTGGTATCAGTCTCTTGCAGTCCCTCTACAGCAGAGCTCAGATGGGGAAGGAGTCAATTAGCTGTTCTGTAGTGCAAGGAGCATGCTGATATGAGGAGCAAGCAGTGTGTCAGAGATATGAGCTGCTTCTCACTGTCCAGTTACAGGGTGGGGGTGGTGATAAAACCCGTAAGTGTTAGTGAACTGCAGAAGAAAAAAATCAGGGCTCCTTCCTGCCAGACAGGGCTGTGCTGTATGGCACAGCTGTGTAAACCTCAGAACTTGATGGTTAGAAATCCCTTTGGCGGGTATTACAACTTACTTATATGTATTTCACCTGTGTATTTAGCTAATTGCCTGGAGTTCAGGTTTAACATAAGTAGACCTTCAGCAGCCATTTTTTGATAGTCATCTGTGCGATGGGTAAGTACCATTACTTTGGTTATATGGATGCTGTAAGAGTAAGGTAGGACATTTATGTGGGAAATATCATTGAAATCCTGAGATTATGACCTTTGCATAGATCTGTGCTTTTTATCGGTACTATATATTGGAGCAGGAGGTTTGGTCTACTAACTTTCCAAAAATATCCATAATTAAAAAAATACAGTGCCTTGCAACTGCCCATTTTCTTTTTAATCTTAGGTGCCCCTTATTAAACTTTGGAGTCATAATGTGTTTTTTTTTCTTTGTAGTTCGTCTATGGAGAAAGCGATTCACCAAATACAGCTGTCACGCAAATGACCTTTTTACGTCTTCTGTCAAAAGAGGCTTCACAAAATATAACCTACTATTGTAAAAATACAATCGGATATTTGGATGAGAAAAATCAGAATCTAAAGAAAGCTGTTATTCTTAAAGGTGCTAATGATCTTGATATTAGAGCAGAAGGGAACAGCCGTTTCAGATACACAGTTTTGGAAGACACTTGTTCGGTAAGTGTAAACCCGACAAAATAAATACAAAGTTTAGGTTCAAAAGATATATCCAAGCTATTTGGAAAAATATAAACCTGGAAATACAGTAAGGACTTGCCTTTATCTGCACAAGAACGATGCAGAGCATCACCAGGGCACACAGTAACCAATTGTTTTCTATGTGCCCTGTTGATTTCAGGTGGGTTTGTTGTGCGTTGCAAAAAGCACGTCTGTACACAGTGGGCACTAGCCCGAACCAGAAAGCACTGGTTGTGTGAATGGGCCTTAAACAATGTTTGAATTCTCTGCTCTTAGGGGGTCTATTCACGAAGCAGCCGAAGGATCTAGTCATAGCTTTGGCCGATCCTTCGGCTAGCTTGGGCCCCAGGACCCCTTCGGTTCAGTAGAACCGAAGGGGTGCTGTATCGGCTCGGGTGAGCCGCGCTGAAAGCCGAAGCTGGCTGAGCAGCCTGCCATTGGCCAGCCGACAGCCTGCTTCTGACAGCTGGGCAGAGCCAGCCGATATACGGCTGAAATCAGCCGTACCAGCCTGAAGTGAATAGCCGAACAGCGTTTGGCTCACTTCGCTTTAGGTCGGTCATTCACTCGGCTGTCTATTGCAGCTTAGTGAATAGACCCCTTAGTTTTATTATCCTTGCATCCTTTTACTGTTAATCTCATATAAAATGGAAACAGCAACAAGAAAGATCCACTTACTACATTTTATCTCCAACCTAAGTTTAAAAATAAATGCCTTGAGTGGTGTACTAGTGGGTTAGATTGGTAGCATATGCTTAGAATGTTATTAATATTGAATAGACTGTCTATTCAAAGTGATATATCAATTATACGTTGAGTCTGGTGGGCTGAGCCACCTTATGACTTTTTGCATTTCTCAGGGACTGCAGTAACTAGATTTAGGTGTTCCAGCCCACCCCGGAGTGTTCACAATCCCTCTTCCTGTTTCCCTTTATTATAAAATATATAAAAAATCCAACAGAAAGAGTAGGACCATTTTACTTGCCGCAATGGGTTTTTGGCCTTGAATCTTAAGCATAGCAGTCCTAACAAGGAACATCAACAGTTTTGGGAAGTTACTACAATGTCAGCGTCCTGTAATTTCTTGAGCAGCAAAACTCAGACTTGCCCTGTTGCTTACAGGAAACATGCTTACAGGCAGGGTAGTCATACATCATTAGTGCATCAGTGTGCTGCTGTATGTTCACTATTCTATCAAAGGCTTGGTGGGGTGGGTTCTGGACTAAGACTTTATTGTTTATCTGCAGTGTAGTCTGCCGATAGGTCCATATCCCTTGACAGCGAAAACAGTTCATATCTATGTATTTTATCTATGTATTTTATGTATCTATGTATTTTAATTGTGTATTTATTCAAATTCAGTATGGATGTTCAAATTCTCTGACTCCCTTAAAGTGGGAGATTTGATTTCATGCAACAGTAACATTGAAAAAGGAAAAAATTAAATTTTTAACAATCATAGCATAATTAATAAGGTTTACACCTAATTTTGAATTCACCGTTAAATAAATAAATCACATTGTGTTTCTTTTTTACATTGTAGAAACGCAGCGGAAATGTAGGCAAGACTATCTTTGAATACAGAACACAAAATGTGAAACGCCTACCAATTATTGATATTGCCCCTGTGGACATTGGCAGCGCAGATCAAGAGTTTGGAGTAGACATTGGGCCAGTTTGCTTTTTGTAAATCACCGACAGAACAATCTAGAAATTTTGAGTGACTGACGTTATCCTGAGACTCTTGAAAATAATAGCTGGAAAACACCAGCACTGTACATACAGGTTTCTATGAATTGCCATTTTGTTAATTGCCTGGCCTACCACCAAATATTTATTTTATTTTACATTTTTTAGACAAAGTTAAGAGCAGAAATACTGTAAAAGGACCAATGTTTCTTTGTAGTTTTCATTTGCAGTGTATTCTTTCATAATTAGGAGTGACCCAGCATCTAATTGGGAAATGTATAGGCAAAAGTTTTATGTTTACATCAATGCATGCCCAATATCCTGACATGTAAAGGTACCTTTCCAGATTATACTTGTCCAGGTATATAAATGTGTTTTAAGGCACCATTGTTTTACTTTGGATCCAGCTCATCAAGCTTTATATTTTACAATGTGCAATTAGTGATACATAGGCTAAAACAGTGACTGTGGTAGAAACCATATGTCAGTATTGGGGTCCTTTCCCAAGTTGCCAAATATACATTGTCTGTAAATATCCTTTCCCAAGGTTTTGATCGTATCTGTCCTCTTCACAGTGTTCATAATGTGAGGGATTGGTTGGTTTGGTTGCATGCCCCTGCATAGTTTTAGTATGTGGACTTAAACTAGATGTCAATATTTATTATTGTCATCCATGGTTGTGAAAAAATTTCATAATCCTTCAAGTTTTCTTCTGTTCTCCGCAATTGACCAGTAAGTATGGACAGATCAGTAATAAATTTACCATTCAATCCAAATTGTTGTACAAAATACCGTAGAAATTAGTTACACAGCTTGATGGATTAGCTCTATCTTTTTGTATTATAGTTTATCTGTAATGCAAGAACACTGAAGTGAAAGTTATGGCACCAGAATAAAGTTCAGTCGAGAATACCATTGCTATACGCATAAAAAAAAAAAAAAGCCTTAACCTATAAAATGAAATTGTGGAAGTACCAATAAATGTTCTTCTAAAATCAGCTCACATATTCCTTCTGGTCTGTTCCTGGTGATGTAGTCCCATGTTGGCGGCACTTTAAGTGACAGAATTGCTGTAATTTACTGTGGTGTCTCTATCTGAGCCCATAGTTACTGTTCCCTAGATTGGGAACAAAAATAATGCCTGATCTATCACGATTGCTGACTGCAGAGAAACAGTATAAAAATTAAGGCATACTGATTAGAGCTAGAACGCCAATGAAAAAAAATGCAGTGATTTTCACTTTAATATATGACTTTTGATGTGGTGCAAAATGAAAAAAAGTCAAAATATTTATTTACAAGTTGTAGTTGCAAGATTTTTTTATTTTTAAATTCTATTTTAAGTACACATACCATATTGCTCCAAACATTTGTTTAAATACCAAAGGAATATATTCATAATGCAAACGCACTGTTATGTACAGTAGAGGAATCATATTTTATATTTTTACCCACAACAAGATGTCGGGTACAAAAGGATCAAATGTTTCATGGCATAAGCTACCTCATCTCGTGATGCTGGGATGCATTTAAAATACATTTGTTTCTTGTTACATATGAAAAGGTGCTATGCTGTTGTTGTAAAGAGAATGGGGAAAGTCCACAAACATTTCTGATGGTGCTAAAAATTCCTTTTGTAAAATCCTGAATAAATAAAAAAAATGACAGTTGCCCGTAAAGGACATTATTTCATAAAGTTTAGCGCGCTTTTTATACTCTTTATTATGTACATGCTGTGTACATATATATAAATATTAGCTTTGCTTTAACTGTATTAAGCATGTTTTTTTTTCAAACTCGTTTTACTTAAATGTACTTTATGCTTCTGTATGGTTTTCAAAGGACAGCAACAGCAATTCTTTCAGCCGCTTTACAGGTTAAAAAAAGGAAACATTGCAGTCAAAGCACACTAAAAGCTAACCATGTATCGCTTCAAATCTATTCATTAAAAACTTGCTCCTATTTTTGCTGAGTGTGGAATTGCTAAAAGGATATTTATATAAATTCCACAGTTGTTAAACTGCAGTGATAGCTATGTGTCACATTCATTGGCTTGAACATGCAAAAAGTAGTGATACAAAAGCAATTATCTGATTTTGTGGTATTGTCTGGTGTGAACTAAGCAATGTTGGGATTTTATAATTGAATGTTGTGTAAAGAATTCATCTAGAAATATATGATTGCAACAGGGAGGACAATATAAAAAACTATGGAAAGAGATAAATACATTTTCAGGTTTTAAGTGTGACCTGGACAAATGCACCAAAGGTGGCCTAAATTGTATAGATTCATTGGAGTTAATTTGCTAAAGGAGTAGTGCATGTTCACTTCACTTAAGGGACTATTCACAAAGCTGTGAAGCCAGTGGAGTTAACAGCCGACCCGAAGTGAAGTGAGCCGAACGCTGTTGTTTCGGGTGGCCTCGGTTCGGCCGAACATGCACAGCATGTTCAGCTGAACCCGAAGTGCAGAAGGACTTCGAGTCAGCCGATCCAACATCTGAGTCGGCTGAGCTGAACCTCCGGCAGGCTACTTGCTGCCGTTCGGCCTATTTTCATTAGGGCCGAACGGCGGTGAGTGAATAGCCGAATGCCGCCGAGCGTCATTCGGCTCGGCTATTCTGCTTGGTACCTCTGTGGTACCAATCATAATAGAAAAACAGTGCAAAAAGTACAACAAAAAAAGAGTAGAAAAAATTTTTAAAAAGTTAAATAAATGATAAATCTTTAAAAATAAATAAAGATTTTTTTAAAAAGTAAAAAAATAAAGATAATTGTATAAAAAATAAAATAAAATAAATCACTTTGTTTACCCAAGTATGTGGGGATAATAAAAAAAATGATTTTTATTGCACAGGACTGGATTACTGATGTGAGTAGATCTTCAGTTCATCCATAAACTATGTGAACATACACTTTACAAAGTGAATTTGCTGTATTCCTTCAGGCCAACCCCAGTGTTTCTGTTGGTGTGTTAGAGGGTTATTCACAAAGCTGCCGAAGGCAGCCGAGTGAATAATCCAGCCGAAGTGAAGTGAGCCGAATGCTGTTCAGCTATTCATCGGCTGCCTTCAACTGCACTTCGGTCAGCCTAGCATGCTCAACATGTTCGGCTGAGCCGAAGTGCAGAACGTCTTCGACTCTCCGGATCCATTATCTGGATCAGCTGAGTCTAAAATGGGCCGAACGGCAGTGAGTAAATAGAGCGGCATTCGGCTTAGCTATTCTGCTTGGTACCTCTGTGGTACCAAGCATAATAGAAAAACACTGCAAAAAGTAAACAAAAAAAAGAGTAGAAACAATGTTTAAAAAGTTAAATAAAACCTTCGTCCTGTGATTTTTATGTGCTTCGTTCCTTGCCCTCTTTTCTTAATGTTGTCTGGTTGGATGGGAGACAATGCGATCATGTTACCCAGTCTTAAAGGGCTCCTGACCGAGTCATACATAGCTGTTACTGAAATATGACACCTACCATACAATACTTGATTCAATCTGTGTATCCCCGTGTTTTAGGAGCTGAATCTATATACATGCATATGCCTATCTCTCGCGATGGAGTGTATTTACGTGACTCTGTATTACATTGATCTCCATGTTTACATGTCTTTCATGTTAATTGTGTTAAAACCCTTAATAAACACTTATTATTTAAAAAGTTAAATAAATGATAAATCTTAAAAAATAAAGATTTCTTTAAAAAGTAAAAAAATAAAGATCATTGTATAAAAAAATAAATAAAATAAAGATCATTGAATGAAGCAAGTAAAAAAAAAAAAAACGATCATTCCAAAAAGAAAAACCAAAAATAAAGATCAATGGAAAAATTAAAAAAAATAAAGATCAATGAAAAAAAAAAAACAATTGGGCGGAGCTAGCAGTGACAGCTAGCTCTGCCCAACTGTTTCCTATTGGCCGGGGCCTGCTAGAGTGTTCTAGCAGGTCCCGGCCAATGAACAAAAACTGGGCGGAGTTGTCATTTTCGGGTTTCACTTCGGCTCAGTCAAGCTTCGGGAGCGGTATGGGCTATAGTGAATAGCAAGTACAGTAGCCCTTCGCTTCGACTGAACCGAAGGGCTCCTGCAGTCGAAGCTAGCCGAAGGATCAGCCGAAATTTTAATGTCTTAAAAATTTCCCTTGTAAAAGATTTGGTATTCACAGTGAACCTAGTTTAACCTCATTCACAACACTAAGGCTGGGGTCACACTTTTCCAGTACGATGAGTTAATGCACATATGTTTCTCATGTTATTCTGCATTGGGTTAAGACTGCTCATTCAAATGAATGTGCTGGGAAGGCACCAAAAGTACAAAAAAAGAGCATGCACCTTTTTGTCAATGCAGTGCATCACAAGGCACGTTAGTGTGTTGCCGTGTGTTATGGTGCGCTGCAACAGATGTGCTTTAGAGCTACAGTATGTTAGTGCATTGGGCGCCATTCAGGGGAAAAGTGTGAACCCAGCCTAAGTCTACAGTATATACACTTTGCAGTGAACATGCTCAACATCTTTAGTAAATCTCCCCTATCTGTGGTAGCCAAGTGAAAACATCACATTATTTATTATAGAAGGATAAGCTCCATGTGTTATTATTTCCTTAAATGTGTCCATAATGATTGTCATTCCTAACACATTGAGAAAAGTTAGGCATTAATATTACTTTAGCTTTTCAACTGCTCCAGCATTTTCACTTCTAAAAAAATCTCTGGGCAGCAATTATCAGTTTCTTACTGGAGGCCAGAGACGGTTTTCTCTGTCTTTTGCCAATGTATAGTAAGAATAGGATGAGGTGAGTATTGCAGCCACAGATTTTTTTAAAACCTCCAGAAGGATGGTTCAATATACAAAAAAATTTGCCTGGAATTGGGCCTAAATGATCTTTACTGAATCTAGTTTTGTATGAGCTGTGGATGTTCATCATATATCTTTTAAGAAGCAACAAATAAATATAGAAATATTGTAATATAACATATACCATTTATATTATTTAATATAAATTATAATAAAGTGTATCTAAACTCGAGAACAACCATGGAATATTTTGCAGCTTGCCAGTTCTTAGATATGGTGGCTGCATTTGTTTTCTTTTTTTAGGATAAGAAGAATCTCCTGTGCACTGAACTGAAATCTTAAACAATGCTATCAGCCTTCCCAGCTATCTGTGTGGACTACAGAACCCCTTCCCCTGTGTTATGGAGATGGTACGAAGATGAGGTGTTATGTAGCCCTGTCCTAGGGTTAAAACACTGCTCGTTCATAGATGGGGTGACACGAGCCAGTGTTGTCACCCAGGGACAGGAAGTTTGTTACAAACACAGAAGGAAGCTCCTTCCGCTGCTGCACAATCAGCTGCAGCTGGGGAGTTTGTCACCCGCAGCTGCACCCAAGCACGGGGGCAGAATGAATTGATGTAATTTACCTGATTTGGCTACATGGCTAGATTTGGTCAATGACCTTTACCTAATATGGCAGCAGTGAGTCCCTGGAATATATGAGGTGCAAATCCCAGGAGGCTGCGGAGCAAGAACACATAATTCTCACCTAAGCAAGAATGTTTGAGGGGGGAGGGTGGATGGGGGACAGATAAACAGTAAAAAAAGTAAATAAACAAAAAATAAATAAATACAAATTGTGTGTGTTGGGGGGATTGCAGGGAGCTAAAGTGGACCTGGGGAGTGAAGGTCCATTTTAACTTGCTGGATACTTGCTCGAGGTCAGTGACTCAAAGTGTTGAAGCCAAGAATCACCCATCTAAAAGAAATTTTAAAATAATTTTGTAATTAAATGTTTTTAGTTGGAAAAAAAGGGAAATGTACCTATGAAATTATACATTTGTTTCATATAGAGGATACATCTGGTAAGATTCCATTCTTTGTAGGGATGCACCGATATATCGGCTGCCGAAACATATTGGCCAAAAATGCCACTTTTGGCATAATGCCGAAACTGCCATTTTCCTTGCGATACATCGGCGCATCCCTGATTTCTTTCCTCTCCGCTGGGCGCTGCTCTATGTCCCAGACGGGTGGAGAGAAACTATAATAGCCGAGGAGGGCGCAGTGAGCGGCCGGCGTCTCCTCCCACACAGCTCAGCCGCCTATCACAGTCCGTCAGAGTGGTGTGGAGGCGGAGACAACGATGTCACTGGAGGCTGGGCTTTCCTCCCTAGACCGCTCGATCACAGAGCGGTGTGGGGGCGGAGACAGCACTGCCACAGGAGGCTGGGCTTTCCTCCCGCACCGCTCGATCAGCCTCCTGTGACTGTGTGTCAGAGAGAAGAGCAAGGTTCAGTGATCAGTGATCGCTGAGTGTTTGTACATAATTGAGGACATGGTATGTTAACTATATCCTCAATCAATGAATGTGAGTGATCTACATCTCCCCCATTCATTCATAGTTGTGGTTATAGTACAAACAAACAATGTACTCATGTTATCAATGAACAGGAACACTCAGTATAGAGGATTCCTGTTCATTGATAACAGGGGACACAGAAAAAGAGATTGAGGACTTTGTGTTCTTAATCTCTTTTTCTATTTTAAAAGGGAAATATCAGGGGTCTGTTTAGACCCCCAATATTTCCCCCGAAGTCCCTACAGGTGAAACTCGAATAATTAGAATATCGTGCAAAGTTCATTTATTTCACTAATGCAACTTAAAAGGTGAAACTAATATATGAGATAGACTCATTACATGCAAAGCAAGATAATTCAAGCCCTGATTTGTCATAATTGTGATGATTATGGCTTACAGCTCATGAAAACCCCAAGAACCCCAAATCCACAACCTCAAAAAAGTAGATTATTACATGCAATCAATAAAACAAGGATTGTACATAGAACAATATCGGACCTCTGAAAAGTACAAGCATGCATATGTACTCAGTACTTGGTTTG